>NC_025691.1:22768698-22773112 GCF_000633955.1 Camelina sativa
CCCCCCCCTTTGCAGGCAGAGCAAATCGCAGACTCAGTCAAGTGTCGACGAAATCTTTCTGCATTGGTCATAATAACCTGCCTCGCAACAAGCCATAGAAACACTCTCACCCTTTCTGGCACTGCAACTTTCCAAATCCGATCATAAAACTTCCCCATGTCTTGTTCCAAGACCTCTCGCCGCGTCAACTGTGCATACACAGATTTAACAGTAAAACGACCATCAACAGTCTCCCCCCACGCCATACAATCCTTCGCACCTGTCACCTTATCCAACATTACTGCAGACAGTTCAAGTATTTGGTCCTGCTCTAGAAACGGTGATATCTTGGCCCAATCCCAGCCAATCCCATCAGACCATAGGTCACTAGCCACTACTCCCTCATACCCGTCTTGTAGGCGACCAAAGCTTGCCTCAATTAATGGTCTCTTCGTCACCCATCTATCAGTCCAGAATCGTATTTGCCTCCCATCTCCGACTGCCCAGCTCAAATCCTTAAAAACCACTTCCCGTAATCCCATACACACGCTTCTCCAGGTAGAAGACCAATTACTCTTCACAATAGTTCAATGAGAATCCCGAGTCGTTCCAACTTTGTATTTAGCTCTCACCACTCTCGCCCATAAACTAGTATGATCATGAAGTAACCTCCACCCTACTTTAGCAATCATAGCTTTGTTCATCTTACATACTGTTTTAACCCCTAATCCCCCTTCTTTCTTAGATAAACAGACCTTGTCCCAAATCAGCAGATGCACCTTACGCTTCTCTGCAGTGGAGCCCCACAAAAAGTCACGAGATATTCGATCGAACTTGTCCAAAGTATAAGTAGGCAACTTAATCACACTCGTTGTATGGATAAGAATCATTGAAAGTTGGTGATTGAAATGTCTCAAATTTAAAAATTGAAGATTTTTATGATATTTTTTTCGTAAAAAAATATGTAAAATAAATAAAAATGTTAAATAATTAATGACTTTACACGTGTAAAGTCTGGAAGAATCTACTCGGCTTCTCTCGTCCCAAAGCTACGAACGAAGACAACTCTTGCAAGTTCCCAAAACAAAATATCACAAAAAAAAAAAAGAAATAAAATAGTAATATTTTGGTTCATTTCCTTTAAAAAGATAAAATTATTCTCTCGAATCCTTTCCTTTTACCATCGTCTTCTTCTTCTTCCTCTTCATCATCAGCTATATTATTATTGTAAAGCTCTGTTTTTTTTGTCTGTTTTGTTTATAATTATAAACAGAGGAACCCCCCCCCTAAATTTGGATTCTCCCATTCAAAGCTTTCTCTCATTTCACTAATTTTGGAGAGGGAAACAAAAAAAAAAAGAAAAAAGTCTTTGTCTTTTCATTTTCTGATCCATTTGCCTTTGGTTTATGATCTGTTCAAGTAAAAAGAACAATCTTTAATCGCTGCTAGAATATATTTTTTTGAAAAATCAAAGCTTTCCTACGATCATCTTCATCGTCACCGTCAATGGCGGTGGAAACAATGTCGATGGGATCAGATTCTTCATCATCATCATCAACTTTGATTCTAACATCAGGAGCAAGCGGTCGCGTCAGGGTACTCTTCTCCATGCGTGAGCTCAAGCGTCTCGTCACGTTCATCCAATCTCTTATCCTCTTCCTTCTCCTTCCTTTTCGCGTCGTCGTTTGGCGCCGGAGAACCACGGTGGTCATCAGAGACGATAAGCAGCAGGAGAGGAAAGTCTGGTCTCCTCCTCAGATCGTCGTCAGGAAGAGGAACATCGGTGGCGAATCCGGTGGTGCGAGCGTCTCCGTCTCCCCTCCTTCGGTCCCTGCGGCTGTGGTCGATGAGGAGGTTGCGGTTAGACGAGAGCTAGCGATTAGACGAGTTTTGGAGGATGAAGGCGGCGATGGAAGCTCCTCCGTCAGAGATTTCTCGCTCTTCACGACGAAGAGAGGTGATACGTTGTTTACTCAGTCTTGGTCACCTCTTTCCCCTAATCACAGGTACATCCTCGTTTACACTTCTAATATTTTTAAATTTTAATATGTTCATATCAATATATCATTTACGAAATGTTCTTCATTTGTTTAGATGCTAACCTTAATGTTTATGTAATTAGTGTTTGTTATTTAGAAAACATTTATTTTGGAGTCGTCTCTGCTCAGTGGTGCTAAAAGAAGATATTTGTTGTGTTTTACATTTCATGTAACGTTTCTTTTTGGCATGTGGTCCTATTTTTGATGAGATCTTTTGGATTTCAACTTGAGAGTTGTTTAATATTCAAGTGGTGGATGTGGATCCCCATCTATCTATAGATATTATATATTCCTTGCACTTATTATATTCGATTAGTTTGCTTAACCCGAGTGTCATCATATATTTTTGTTGAGCTAAATTAACCATTAATACTGGGATGGTAATCTATCAAGTATTAAGAAATAGTTTTAGTTGGTAAGCATTTTATGAAGTAAAGATGAATCAGATTTAGTTGGGAAAGTGAAGAAAAATATTATTTTTGCTTGTCAAAGTGGTTTTGAAGGATCAAAGTATTATATATATAGATATAAAGAGAAGAGGACTTTGTCAATAGAGGCAATGTGGTCTAATGTTTCTTGCACACTATCACTTTCCTTTTCTTTTTATATGATTTTCATACTTCTGAGTTTTAATAAGCTTTATTCTGAGTTTTATTCTAACAACCTTCAATCATTTTCTTGCACACTATCACTTTCCTATTTTCTTATATGGTTTGAAACTCTTTTATATGTGTCTGAGTTACTAAACTAATCTGTGTTTTATTCAAATTACCTTCAGATCATTTTTTTTTTGTCTGGTTTTTCTTATCTTTCTATATGTTCTTGCAGGGGACTTGTTGTTCTGCTACATGGACTAAACGAGCATAGGTTTGAACATCTTTCTCTAGTTATGCACCATTTCCTTTGATTATACTTTTCTTGGCACTAGGAAGCTTGACATTAGTTTATTTTCATAATTTTGACAGTGGCAGGTATAACGATTTTGCAAAGAAGCTAAATGCTAACGGGTTCAAGGTCTATGGAATTGACTGGATTGGTAAGCCAACTTCTCTTTCACCTTTTGTTACTGTTTTGATGTTCATTTTAGCTAAGTAGCTTCGGTAGACTGTAAGCATGTACTGTCTTCTCCTGGTCTCTCATTTGTCATATAGGTCCAGTAGAAATTCTCTTCCTCGCATATATAACAAAGTACAAACCTCTACATTGATGATATCTTAGGTTGTCATGTTAAAGTCTTGGTCTTGAACATTTGGTGGGATGTTGAAACACGTCCTTGATGGCTAGATGCGGACCTTAGTACCTTAATAAACGCAAAAATATGAGTGTGTGTTTACGATGTAGCTGTTTCATACTTTAATAGGCTAGATACGAAACTCTTCAACCATACCTCTCTGTGTTTGGATGTCGCAGGGAATATTGTGATTTTTGTTGGGGTGGTGCCTAATTCGTGTGGAAAGGTGACACATGAACCCATCTTTAGCTTTATACTTCTGACAACTTAGGAACTGTGATTTATAATATTCGCAGACAATGTGAACATCTCTGAGATCTTCCTATATAGCCTTCTATGACATCTCCCTGAATGATAAGCATCCAAATCTGTAAACTTGACTGTGAAGATCCTTTTTTGGTTTCAATTGAACAGGTCATGGTGGAAGCGATGGACTTCATGCTTACGTTCCTTCCCTCGATTACGCTGTTGCAGATTTGGTATAGCTCTTTCTCTCTTTTTATATATACAAAGTCTTAGCTCCTGTATCGGTTTCCTTGTTGCTGAATAAACTCCCGCCCACCATCATATTTTCAGAAATCATTTCTGGATAAGGTATTTGCAGAGAATCCAGAGCTCCCCTGTTTCTGCATTGGACACTCAACAGGAGGAGCAATCATCCTCAAGGTAACTGACATCTTTGTAAGCCATCAAGTAAACATTGTATTCAATCAACCAAAACTACAAAATTCTAAAACAATGTTTAAAAAAAAAATTGAAGTGCAGGCTATGATGGATCCAAAGATTGAATCTCGAGTTTCAGGCATTGTATTGACTTCACCAGCTGTTGGAGTCCAACCATCCCATCCAATTTTCACAGTAGGTTAATTCGAAAGTCATAGTCATTACACGTTTTCAGACAATTCTTAACAATCTGACAAGTTCTCTGTTTTCAACAGGTTCTTGCTCCAATCATGGCGTTCCTCCTGCCCAGGTTCCAAATAAGTGCAGCTAACAAGAAAGGAATGCCAGTTTCTCGTGACCCCGCAGCTCTCGTTGCCAAATATTCTGACCCGTTAGTCTTCACGGGATCCATCAGGGTTAAAACCGGGTACGAGATCCTTAGAATCACTGCTCACTTGCAACAGAACCTGAACAAAGTGAAAGTTCCTTTTCTTGTGATGCA
>NC_025691.1:22779213-22788108 GCF_000633955.1 Camelina sativa
CCAAATAAGTGCAGCTAACAAGAAAGGAATGCCAGTTTCTCGTGACCCCGCAGCTCTCGTTGCCAAATATTCTGACCCGTTAGTCTTCACGGGATCCATCAGGGTTAAAACCGGGTACGAGATCCTTAGAATCACTGCTCACTTGCAACAGAACCTGAACAAAGTGAAAGTTCCTTTTCTTGTGATGCACGGAACAGACGATACAGTGACCGATCCCAAAGCCTCAAAGAAGCTGTACGAGGAAGCTTCCTCGTCAGACAAATCAATCAAGCTCTATGATGGTTTGTTGCATGATCTTCTCTTTGAACCTGAGCGAGAAATCATCGTTGGAGCAATTTTAGATTGGCTGAACCAGCGGGTTTAGCTCGTTCAAACCAACAATTACTATCTCAACATCGAATCAAGAAATAAAAGATTGTGCAGCATTTCTTGATTCAGACAAGAATAATTTATTTCTCGGCATTATTTTCTGAGTTACTTATTGACTGAGAGAAAAGAGAGAGAGAAAAAAAAGTAGTTCTTGGTTGATTCAGTAACTTCTTGGTTGATTTTTCTCAACCCAGAGGTCAGAAAGAAGATAGAGGAAAAGGAGTCCAGTGGACTCTCTTGCTATATGCTTCTTGTCGTCGGTAATGTATTGTCATAAAATCAATAATTTTGTTACCTCGGATTTTATAATTATCTTATATCTACATTCTGTACCTGTAATACCGATTGTTATATGAAATCTTCAAGTAATTTTTTTGGCTATTTCGATACTTTCATTTTCCCGCTTGTAAATATTGTTCTTATGCACTCTCTAGTCAACGGATATATCAATGTATCTTAAACTAAGTGAAAATTTATCAAATGATCTTACATGGATCTCTCATAACCAAAAGACTTAGATTAACTTGGCCAAAATTTGCATATTGTTGGGCATCCTAAACCTTGAGCAACTGTTTTAAAATTCTTTTTTGGGTTGCCGTTTGAGCAACAGAAATCATAGCTGACGGTGTATTAAACCAAAGATCTCTCTGATTGTTTTTTTCACAAATAACAAATGATGCTACATTTGTCTCACGATTGACTATTACTTTTTTGGTTTCAAAGAGATTATATTCTGCCAGTTTGAATATTCTGATTTTTTTTTCTTCAATATATTCTAATTATATCGAAAATTTTGTATGAAATCATAAGAATCAGATTTTGAAGGTCTTCTTAAACCAAAAATATGTGTGTTTTCTGTTCCCATACACAAACAAAAAGTATATGATGAATAAGTAAAAAAATTTATAGTGAGAAGTAAAATATGGTGAGAAATTTGATTGTTTGACCTAAACATTATGTGTGATTTGTCTTCGTCCATGTAGGAGAATGTAAGATATGCGTACGCCCATATTTCTCAAAGATAATGATTTCAAGAGAATTTTTGAACGAATCTTTGAATGTGTGAAAGTCTTATTTATCTCATTATAATCATAAATATATAAAATAAATTATACTATTGTCTATCTTAAAGATATCAGAGTAATTACGCTGATTCGTTATATGTATGTTTATCGATGACAAATATATTATTTTCTTGGAGAACAGAAAACATCTAATACCATAGTCCAATTTTAAAACTTTTTACAAGGATTAAGACCTGATACCAGGCTGATGAAGCACATGCTTGTAGCCGTTAATATAAATGAATTGAACTGTCATTTTATAGAAATGTGTCAGTAGCCGAGTTAGCTTGTGTTGGAGAGTTCACTAGTGAGGTTCCGCGTTCGATCTTCCTTACTTTCATAGTTACCATTTTTATTCCTTTTTCATTAAAAATAAGTAATTCATCGGCCCATAATAATTTTGGCTTGTGGCCCGTTATTATTCAGCGTATAAATAAAACCAATCAAAGACTCTGTCGGTACGTTTACGTTATGCCATAGAAATCAACAGAAACGGAAATTGGCATAGTGGGATAATGATGAAGACGTAAGTGCATAAATATTGTATTCGTTTAGCTATAAGTCTATAGAATCTTTGATAAAATAGGTGCATATATATATTAAATTGATTTAGCTAACTCTATAGAATCTTTGATATAATCAATTTGTTAATAGAAGATAGAATATTATCAGTTGCGAAGATTTATTAATTTATTTTTAGCTTTGATTAGCCATTGTGCAATACAAAATTATTATTAAATACATGTGTAAAATTTTACTGTGTGTGCTGCTGCTGACTATTGATTAATGACATTTCAAGTCTTTTTACCTACATCTGCATATATTTGTTGATAATATATACGTAATAGACATATAATAGTTTTAAATTCTTCAAAAGAGAGGAATCCGTTTACGAAAAAAAAAAAATTAATAATAAGCTCAAAATATAAAACTACTAAGTACTAACTGCAAAAATTTAAAACTAATCATTTGATGAAACAAATTGATAGACCTCATCTGTATATATTTGGTTTTCCAGCCCAACTTGAAAATGGCAGGTCTATTAACAACTTAGAATTGCACGGAAGTGTTACATTCATGGGCAACGTAAAGGCCGGACATCATTCCTGAACCATATCGGCAAAAATTAGGTACAAATCATATTCTCATATCTCTCTCTAGTTTGGTATAGAAACAAGATTCTTAATTTTGGTCGAAGGTTCTCAAGTTATGATTTCTTTTCTTTGGAATAGATGATTGTTGGTCAGTCGCACTCTCTAGACACCACAACACTGCTGTTTCTCTTTCTGGGTTTGAAAGACACAGACTAAACCCCACCAAACTCAAGGAAGGTGTGAGTAGAAGTCATCAAAATGATGGTCGCGGGCTTGAATGAAAACGCATATTTGTGGCTAAGTAACGATCGACTTTGTGTTTGTATGAGCATAAAGTAAATAACGCACAAGCTTTGTTAACGGGATTCAGTTTTTCCTACATCCCCGAGACCTAGTCCAGAACAAATTCACTAGAACAAGATAGCAATTACAACTGCATATGATACAAGCACTACTATGCCTATCATTCTATTCTAGATGAATAAACCATCAAAAGATCTCTCTATCTTGTTGATGGGACGACACCACACATCTTGTGTGTATCTCTCAAAACTACCTTGAAGCGCGCAGGTCTTCATGAAGCGCCCTCTTTATATTTATATCAATTGCCCAATCCTTAGGGTTGACAACTTTCCTATTATACAACAAATAGGAAATTGAGAACTTTCCTTTTTCTTTTTGGATAAGGAAAGTTTCTCTTCATGATCTCATCTTGAATCTTCCATTCAAGATGTTCATCCAGCTAAGCAGCCGCCACTTGGCTTGTCCAAGTCGGCTTCAAGCTTCTGTACTCAAACTCTTCAATTCAGCTTCTTGTACTACTTCCTGTATTTAACGGCGGACTAGTACAAAAACTGCTTCAGACGTTTGATACATCCTCCCATATATCTAACTGTAGGGTTCTTGATTCAACACCTTATCTTCTCTGCTTTGTGTTAATCACTGTGTCAGCACGATCACCAAGTGCTACTTAAGGTCTGCTCTACCGGCATTTGTATTAAGTAATACTTCATCCTTTTTGTTAAGTAATACTTCATCTTTTGTGTCAACTCTTCCAGCATTTATATCATGTAATGCATCAGTCTCTGTGTCAGTTTTGTCTTTGTTTAAGTAGAGAATCCATGACATGTACTAAACCTTATAAAACTTCAATCAACACAACATCTTCATTGAAGACTTGCAGTACGCCAGATCTTTTATGACTGGCAAGTACATCGATGAAATGACTGTCTATAGGCGACCAATGGAAGATTACGAAGAATTCGAAGATGTTATTGAGAGCCTTCTCAGTAAAGGCCCGGTGGTTGTTTCATATGATGTTCTTTCAAGCTACAAATGTTATGACGGAAAGGTGAGTTAACCTTCAGTACTTTATAATATACTTTTAAAGAACTAATTTTACAGTTTGTAATTGTTTTTTTTTTACATCATTGTCAGAGTGCCTTCATTCCAACAGACATGGAATCTTTAGCTAGGTTTTATGAGAAGTTTCCTGGGCATAGTGTCTTTCTCACTAGGTGTGGCATTCAGCTGCAAAATGGAGAATGGGTTGAATTCTGGGAAACCTTGGATTCTCGAGGGGAAGATTGGGGAAAGACGGGGTTTGGTCGGCTTGCTCGACGCAAGGGCCTGTTTACCCGGGTGACTGTGTTGAAGGTAGTAGATTCTTGTCTTTCTTTAATTAAAGCAAGTTAACCCTCTAGTTTGATGGATTTCATAACACTGCTCAAACTAGTGATTTTTTTATTTTATTTTTAGGTGGATGGTCCACCACAACATGCGTCTGTCTAATGGTTCTCCACAACACGCGTCTGATCAATTGTCTACACGAGCTCTATGCCTCTATGTGTCTCTCTATCTTAAAACGATGTAGTCTTTTTTGTTTATAACCCTCTTATCTCCGTAATTATCTATCTAAAAACGATGTAGTCTTTTTGTTGATAACCTCCATATCCGTAATGTCTATCTTATCTGTGATGAACAGTCAACCGAGCCAGATATTTTTGTTTCTACTAATCACTAATTGTATCATTTCGAAAGATAAACATCAAATTCAATAGTCAAGGATCAAGACTTGAGAATAGCTTATCAAGTTGGAAGGTAAATATATAACAAGGTTAGTGGAAATAAAAATAAGACTCTTTGTAGATACGTTGTTCCAAAGAAACCCTTAGGAAAAGAAATTGGCATGAACTAAACTCAGATGAAGAAATGCATGTACGGGGGTCCATATTTGTTCATTAAGTGCATAAAGGATGTTGAATATAATTAATTCAGCTCTCAGAATCCTAGGCCTGAGTATCTTTTCTTTAAGACTCCACCCCTTTAGTTTTAGGAATTCAAGCCAGCGACTCAACCATGTACTGGAGACAGCGGCTGCATAAGTAGTGGTAGGCATGACCGCATAAAGCTGATGTCTGGCTGCAAATGGTTGGGGAGCATAGCTGCATCGGTTGACCGAAACCACATTGCCAAAAAAATAAAAAAAAATGATTTCCATATTTGAGAACAGACTATTTGGGAATATGATTAGCGGTTACTAAAGGCTTTAGTAAAAATCATATTCCCTTTAGTCTAAAGGGAATACGATTTTTAGTTTCTTGTGAGCAACCGCTAATGTATTTGTTTGAGTTCATAAATAACAATCATTTTGAGTATACTTACCTGAGAAGTTGGTTGCATATATACATAAGCTGTCCTAATCTCCCGACCATCACCAGGAATCCGAATATACAATTGCAAAAAGAAAAAAGAAAGAAAAATTGACAGGATGGTGTCTTAATGAAATAAAACCTGAGGTTGGCCATGGGATTTACAAGGTATGGTGGTGTGACTTGTATAGAATGGTACTGCGAGGTGAATCTATGTGGATGTCCCCTGTTAATGGTAGGTCCGTCCAACCATCTACAGAAAAGTGGGATATAATAAGTTATCGCTCAAAAAGGAGTTCATCAGATCACAGTTGTAAACAACATTGCTTGTTGAACATAAAGCATTCTAAGTTTTTAACAATTCCGGCTGTATAATTAAGTTATGTTCAATCGTCTCATGAGTGAATAACTTGCTATATACAGTATTTCACTATCTGGTCATGCAATTAATTATTTTACTTGTAATTTTCTTAGTACTAATTTGTAGACTAAGCTATTTACGTTTATACTCTACTTTTTTGTTCTTTGATTACAATTTTTTTTGGTAAATAAGAAGGTTATATGCATTATTTACTATGAGTTTCATATTACTAGTATGTGTTTTGAACTAATTCCATTTGGAGGAACCGAAAATTCGAGTTTAAAAACACAGATTTATGTTCATAGACGATACAAAGTTTAACTGTATAAGTTAGTTATAGCGTTTTTCCATCTTGCGTTTAGTTCAGTATTTTGGCTTTTCTATATTATATCTCTTAGGGTACATTGTTATCTATACTATCAAAGCATAAGTACTCACTATACTCAAATTGAACCATGACATTGTTTTGGTACGTTTTTTATTAAAAATGATTAGAGAATCAGTTAATTTATTTAAATTAACCTATAGTTACGATTTATCTAAATGACCATTATACCCCTTGCTCGACCACTTAATTACGATCGGGTTGGGACGCGGATCCTCTTTAACCCGGAAATAGAAGAAAAAAAACTCGCGAATCTGTTTATACTTCAGGTTTATAATATTCGGATCTTGTATGTTGTTTGGTTCAAAAGTAATTATTCATGTCGCCAAACAGAGGTATAATCCCTATAAATAAGGAAACTGGTATCGAGTATTTAATGGTTTCAGTAATATCAAATTTTAACTACTGCCATACTTAATCCCTATAATTATTATGAATATTAATAATAATGAGAAATCTTTAATACTTATGGATTGTGACTTTGTTGCTTCCAAAACAATCAATAGATTAAATACGAAATTGTATATATATGTAAGCTTATTTGATTTGCTTTTATATTGTGAGATATTTACGGAAACAACAAATCAAGTTAATACAATTAAATAAAAACAAATCATCATTTAGTTTAGATTTTTTTAATATTTTCTTAACGAAATTATAGTAATTAGTTATGATTAGTATAGATGGAAAGAATAAAAAATGCAGAAATTATATATATGTAAAGTTGTAAACTAATTTACAGAAAATGTGTATTGTATATTCCACATCGACTAAATATTTTGAAATATGGTTCATAATCACTATAAATATATGACTAATATGTTTTGCGTACAAATGAGCAGTAAGCTTGGTTTATCAGGTATCCAAATTTAACAGTTTAATTTGGTTCTATATTTGAGCATATTTTAACTTTTAAAATGTAAACAGATTATAATATATTTACGTTTTTTAAAAAAGTTTAAGAGATTACAAATATTTAAATTTTTATAGAATGTTTAAATTATTATAAATATTTGAACTCCGTCGATAGTTTAAAATATTATAATATATTAAGTCTATAAAATATTTAAGTAATATTAATATTTTACTCTTAAAAATTTTAAAATATAAAAAAAGTTTGAGTTAAACCCGTTAAAACAGGTATTTTTATCAAACTATAAATTAAATTGGTTTTTTTCAATTTTGCTGAGATTTGATATATCAAATATTAACTTCTAAATGATAACCTAAATATATTAAATCTCAATATAAATACAATGGTTTCCTAACCATTGAAATATCTCACACTAAAATTAAACAAGCAATTTCTCCTCTTTCGACGACAAACCAAAATAAAGAAAAACTCATCCTCTTACAAAATTACTATCCGATATTGCGGTGTATATCCTCTTACAAAACTACTATCTGATATTGCGGAGTGTCTATTCTCTTACAAAACTACTATCCAATATTGCGGTGTGCATGTTTCCGTGAAAAGCTACATTTTAGAAACTACTTACTCTATTAGAATTTCCAATTTACTGTATAACCCCAAATATACAAATAAACACTATATAAACAAAAAAAAATAAGTCAAAATAAAAAAAAAACTACCTTAAAAAAATACAAATTACAAAAAAAAATAACTAACAAAATATATAATCTCATGCTGTAGCACCGGGTATCACCTAGTTGTTAATTATTTGAGGAGTGTTTCAGCATAATTCTCCAAATGCTGATAATTGTAAGAACATTTTGTTACATACCATTTCATTTTACTTCACACCATTTTATTTTACTTCACACCATTTCATTTTATGTGTTTTATTTATATATATATTGCTATACTCTTTATTCTTTAATTTGAATGATTAGTAGTGTATGTTAGTCTATTTTTATTTGTTGGTATATTCTCTTGATCTCTTCTATGTGAAACCATATAAACGTAGTGGTTTTACATGATTCCACTATTCACCTTTTAAAGAAATACATATCTGAATTTTAAAATTCAAATCATGTTAGACAAAAAAACATAAGTGTGATTTTAATCAAGCTTAGTAGTGGTATACATATTTTTCACTCTCTACTTGCCACGCATCATCCCTCGTAATAACTGGAATGATCTTTTGACACCCATATTGCTTTTAATATTGAATAAAAGCATGTTATATTCTTTAAATTTTCTTATGCTTTTAAGGTTTATTCACCCTTTTTAATAATTTCATTATCATATTATTTTTACAAAGTTTTTCTTTATAATTTTTTAATATCTTTGATTGTTGGTGTTCGTAAATTAATCTCGTCCTTTCTTTTATTTTCTTGCATTATAAAGTTCTTCATGAGCTATCTTCTCATTTGAAGATAAATAAACTTACTTTCACATTGCCTTATTGCATCAAAGCTGCACTTGTCTGTGTAAGATATAAGATATTATAAAAGTCAAATTATGAGTATTTCGTTCCTACAACTTTCAGATCATCGAAAGAGAACATGCTTATCTATCATCAAGCGAACTCATGTAAGAAAATACTTGAAAAAAAACTCCTAAAATCATAACAATGTAACAACAATAGTTTTATGTCTTTTTTTTTTCTTTTTTTTTTGTAAATCATAATTTGATTTTATGCATAAAGTATGCAACTAAAATAGCAAGAGCCATAATACAAGTTTTCTTCTAAAAACATATAGATACTTTGATGTAGCTTTAACAACGAGCAATATTGGCTGTAAAACGACCAAACTTGCTAAAGGAAGTGCCAACGGTCCGCCGCTTCTCCATAGACCTACATTATCAAAAGCAAAAAAAAAAATATCCCCGAATTAATAATGGGAAGTTAACCTACAGACTAGAAAGAAAATTTTGTTTGTGTACCACCTGTATTTTTCAAGTAAGGAGTCGGCTATGGCTCTTTTAACAAGCCATGGCTTATAATTACAGCAACGTTGACAACCTCTAAAGTTAGAATAGCCCCCAAATTCATCTCTATATCTG
>NC_025691.1:22788140-22810971 GCF_000633955.1 Camelina sativa
CCCCCCCCAAAAGACTTCCACTGAGTGTAAACCCCTTGGTATGATCTTTCAGATTAATGAAAGCATATCTGTAAAAAAACGAAAAGAAATAAAAAAAGTTAAATTCGTTTTTTTTATTTACTTTTGCTGTAACAAACAAATTGGAGGAGGTAACAAGAAAACCAACCCCAAGGAAGCACCGGTAGCACACTCTATGGGAACATAAACCGTTGTGACCTTTCCACATGAACTGAAATGTTTCCACAACGCGCTCTTGATTTCATGCCTAGGAAGGGAAGTATCAAATCCTCTAACGAAAAGGGTGTCATCATTTAGTGCCAGATGATCTTTATTTCCGAAATTGCACTCATTGAAAGATGATGGTCAAAAAGTAAGACACAAAAGTGATTAATTATTGGAAATCTCCTTAGTGAACGCCATATGAAGTACTGTCATATTTTCTTTAGGTTATAGCATTATGTGAGAAATTCAAGGAGATCTTAATGGATCAAAGCAAACGTTCAGGTTAGTTCTTTGTCTTGCATATCTCTTTGGTTAATTCTTTCTACTGCTCCTGATAAAACTGAATTCAGGAATTGAGACAAAAAGATGTTAGATGAGAAGGAGCACTTAGTATGGGAGAATGGGCGCTTAGTACGAGAGAGGAATTGGGATCTCCTTGAAGTCGATCCAAACTATCAAAATTGTTGTTTGTGATGGTAAAGATGGATATATTTTTCTTAAGGACTGTCTCGTATCCCTGTTAGCTTCATGTCTAAAATCACTGTTTTTTTTTGTTTTTTGTTAATGATTTTGCCTCAATGTATACTCGAGTTAATGGCTTAGATTATTGGCTAGACACAAAGTTATCAGGTTCAAATCCTTAAACCACAAATTTTAGGAAGACTTTCTTAAAAGTATTAGGATGGTTTAGGAAGACCTTCCTAAAACCACATAGTTATTACGTCCATGGGACCTTTGATTCCATGAAGGTTTTCTTGAAATTCATGATGGTCTTCATAAAAACATTTGGATTTTTTAAAATCTGGATATGTATAAAATAAAATTACTACCCTCTTTCTACTGGAGTAATCTACTAATATTTGACACAGTGAAACAAAAACTCAAAAAACAAAAGTGTTAAAATCATATTTATTTAAATTTAAGAATGATTCAATAATATTCAGGAAGATTTTTTTCCAATTCAGGATGACTTTCATGACAAAATTAGGAAGACACAAAATCAAATCATTACTCATATGTATATTATGATGTGCAACAAAATAAAATTAATATCCCTCACTAAATGGAGTAATTTGTGATATATTTATGTAAAAACATAAATAAAACATTCAAAACTCATTTTTAAAAAATTTAGAAAGAATTTAATAATGTTTAGGATTGTGTCCTTGAATTTTAGGATGATTTTCCTAAATATTCAGAAATCCCCAAAATTATGATGACTATAACCAAAAGATCATCTACCATTGTACTCTGCCTCATTGACACTAATAGCCCACTTTATAACTGATAAACGAGAAGCTGACTATATCAAAACCGATGAAGTCACATATCCCATCACCGAAATTAACGACAAAACCACATCATCCCCCAAAAGATTGGAAATTTTGAATAAAGTTTGCATCTTTTAATTACATGTGAAGTAAGAACTTGAAACCTTAAGCATAGACAAAAACGTGAACCGGTTCAACAAACTCATCACTCATTATCTCACATAAAAATGTGATCGCGATTACAACTTTGTCTTCATCACTCTCACTGAAACCTTTGATTATAGTATTCCAAGAGAAGCAATTTCGCTGTGGCATCTGATTAAAGATGGGAGATACAAAAACACTTAGACTGTTTTGTGGTCCGTACAATCTCACTGTAGCTGCGAATCTCACCATCGCTGAGTCCATTTTCGTGGTTGTGGAGATGGGGATTCGCGAGGGTGAAACGACGGTGGCATGGCGGTGGATTCGTCATCTGCAGAAATTAATCTGGAAAATCTGGTTAATATCAATTGTTGAAGAAGAAGAAGATTTGAGATTGAAATTGAATCTCAGATCAAAAGCTTCACCGAAATCAAAGTGGTAAGATTCCCGTGATTATAATTGTTTCATTTTTTTCATAATTTGATAATTAGTTTTAAATAAATATTAATATAATAAAAATGCTACATTTGGAAAATTTAAGGATGTGTGCTAGTTTTTAGAAGAAAAAAAACCTAGAATAATGCTAATCTAAGGTATTTTTTTTTTTTTAAGTAGTATTAATTTTATAGATGCATCGTTTCATGATCTTACATGTGGTGTACATGATCTACATTGCTAATACACTATATGTCTATATCTATGTTTTTTTAGCTAATAAACTTTTACTAGAAAAACAAACATATGTTAGCTCAAATATTCAAATAAGCATATCTTCATATATTTTATTTCTCACTGTCATTAATAACTTACACATCAGATCAGATGTATTGGTTCTTCGAGCATATTCGAAACATATACTTCATTTGGCACAAGAATACCTTTACAGTCTGATTCTTCTGATTCCATATGTCCAATGTACTTAGAATACACTAGATCAAGAGCAGCTGAAGAAGATTCATATTGCTCCTGAAAGAGAAAGAAAATATGAGATTCCTATCAAAGTCCTTGGTGAAAATACGAAAAAGATGGTTCATTTGGCGAAAGAAACATGCACAACCTGAAATCCACTGTCCAGTGTACATAGAATACATTGGATCAAAAGCATCAGAAGAAGAATTCAGACTGCTACTAAAAGAGCAAGAAAAGATGAGATTCTAAGAATCGAAATCTATCAAATTTCTTGGTGAAAATTCGAAACAAATAGTTCATTTGGCCAAAAGAAGACCTTGACAATCTGATATTCCATAAGTCCAATGTACTTAAGAATACATTGGATCATAAGCATCATAAGAGGATTCAGATTGATCCTAAAAGAGTAAGATTCTAAAAGTCCTCCTATGCTATTTGAAAGAAGAAGATATAAAAACAGTAGAATCAATAGATAGGCAAGCAAAAGTATGATATGATTATACCTACCAGAAAGTTAGCTTTTGACTGTAGATTTTCTAGGCCAGCCTTGGTGATATCTTGAGCATGTTTGAGAAGGGCAATCATCTCTTCGAAAGAACGCATCGCCTCTATGTATTTCTGCAACAATCAATGATGAGAGACAATGTTAAAGGACCAAAGAATCAGGGATTTGAATATCATCAACTCCTCAGCCAAGTATAAGAAGGTATCTCTTTTGATTCTTCGTAAACAGCCTCAGGTGATGCTTGGACACAGTCTTCCAACTTCCTACTTTTAAAAAAAATTGTGGTTATGATCTTCTTGTCCTTTTCTTGGCAACATTCAAGCTACTGCTTGTTTGATGGGTGTATACTTTGTAATCAATTTTGCTAGTTGATAGATTTAGACAACAGTTTGTTTGATGGGTGTGTATTTTATAGTCAATTTTTTTATTTATCAGATCAAAGAATCATATTTTGAAGTTATTCTGAATTTTTTGTTTTTGTTTGTCTTGATTTGATTCATGAATTGTCTTCAGTTGTATAAGAGAACTAATGTACCCAAAACTATTTAATATTCATGAATGATTTGTCTTTACACATTCAATAATTTGTACGAAAATATCTCACATTCTCCTATACAACTGAAATAGTTTTGGGTACATTAGTTTGCAATATTCATTTAGATTGTCGCCATTGAGCTTCGTTATTTTGTCAGCTTATAGGATTTCACATTAATAATGTAGCGTGATAAACCTGTAATGGTTATTAAAATGATAATATATACATTGTACAACAAATTTATGAAAATTATTATAAATGATTTCCAAAGAGATTTGATTTTGTGGATAACAGCAGACGGAGGAGCTGGTACGTACTTGGAATTCCCTCAGTGCTTTAGTGGATCAAAAGTTGATATGCTCAATTATTTAAAAGATAGACTGAAATCAAAACTTTCAGGGTGGTATGCAAGATGTCTATCCCAAGGAGATAAAGAGGTTTTACTCAAGTCTGTGGCTTTGGCTATGCCAATATTTGCTATGTCCTGTTTTAAATTGCTAAAAACTACTTGTGACAACCTAGAAAGTGCTATAGCTTCCTTCTGGTGGAATTCAAGTGAGCACTCTAAAAAAATTCATTGGCAGAGCTGGGAGAGGTTATGTTTACCAAAAGAGTATGGGGGTTTAGGATTTAGAGATATTCAATCTTTTAACCAAACCCTTTTAGCAAAGCAAGCATGGAGAGTTATGCAATGTAAGGATAGTCTGTTCTCAAGACTGATGAAAAGTTGATATTTTGAGGATGCAGAGTTCTTACAAGCCGTGTTGGGTCAAAGACCCTCTTTCGGTTGGAGAAGCATTTTGTTTGGCAGAGAGTTCTTACAAACCGTGTTGGAGAAGCATTTTGTTTAGTATTTTGTTCGGTTGGAGAAGCATTTTGTTTGGTATTTTGTTCGGTTGGAGAAGCATTTTGTTTGGCAGAGACCCTCTTTCGAGATCTAACTGTCACGGTTATGAAGGATATGGTTGGACGGGGAAGAAGTTAAAAAAACACATATAATACACGATATAAGAATCTGTGTTTCATTGTTGATTACACTTTGTTGATAATGGCTGTCAATTCTCGAGTTCGAATCCGCGTTTTATCTTTTATTTTAAAAAACAAGAAAACTTTCATCTAGAGTGAATCGAACCCACGGCAGTTTGAAAACCAAACTCCCCCATTAACCAATGGACCACGACATTCTTTCAACAAATGTTAGAAAACAAACGTATATATATCTTGTCTTTGACTAAACCGAGATTGTTAACGACAAAATTACGACATGTTTAAAATGGCCAGGTCAACAAAGCTTTACTATTTTATCAAAAAGTCAAACTAAACTTTGGGATTAAAACGACATCTCGAAAATTCATGCTTTTTTCGTTTCAAATTTGAAAGTTGGGAATTTTTATGGCATTTTTCCCATAAAAAAAACCGATGATTATTAATTTTTTTTATTCACCCTGCATGACACACAACATGCTACAACATATAATACACTATTAAGATATAAGTATGATTTAATATGATTCTTGTTGTCGAGAATGACTATCATACGTTTTTGGTCTAGTGACTATTATATGTTAATTTGGGGAAAATAGAGCAAGTATATAAAATAGTTATAAAGATTACCAAAACTTATGTACATCAATGATTGAATTAATGAATACTAATAGGAGTACCGAAGAACATAATTTGATTACTCTTTGAAGAACGATTAGTTCCCCTAAAATCTACAGTAAACTCTACAAAAATTAAATATAATATTCGAATTTTAAGATTCCAGATTATTATTACTTTTTTTTTTATAAGTTTATGTTTTATACGAAAAAGAATCGAATCAATTTGGAACGTTGGCGTGATCTTGAAATAGAATTACATCTCTCTCATCTTATTTTGGAAGTTAATTGTAGAGAGTTTTTTGGTATAGGCCTGATCTCATATAGGCACTAATGGTAGGAGGAGTTTTAACTCTCGTATATGGTTAAGGAGTAAGGGAAACTCTTGACTTTGTAATGAATGTTGGTCTTTTGACCTGATAATATATATATATCAACAGATGACAAAAAAAAAAAACAATTTGGAACGTTGGCGTGACCTCTTATTTATTTTACATACACTTGACGACCCATATACAACAAATCTATCAAATCAAGGCGTGACCTCCTTTTTATTTTCTTTGTCACACTCAAGAGTGTCACCTTAAGACTTTTCTTGATTCATCAATGCTAACGTAAGCCAGTACTTCACAATTCATTATTCATTTCATATTAATAGTGATGTATTAAGTAAGTAGAAAGCCAAAAAATAATTAAACAAAAATTGTTGTTATCAACTCTTCCACTAGCTAAAACAAAACCACCCGAATTTTCGACGAACATCCAACCAAAACTCAGATTGTTGCTCAAGCAAGTTGTGGAGACCTTTATTATTATTATTACTAGGTTTTGAACCCACGTGTAGCGTAGATTTATTTAATATATTTTAGTGAATATTATATATGATTGATGATAGTTATGAAATATTATCTCATAAAAAACTTTAAATTACTATTAAGACAAATTTGAAACACACAATTTGAAAAAATATATAACGTTACACTGCTTTTAAAAATTCAAATCCGATAAAAAAATCATTACTAGGTTTTGAACCCACGTGTAGCATGAATTTATTTAATATATTTTGGTGAATATTATATATAATTGATGATAGTTATGAAATATTATCTCATAAAAAACTTTAAATTACTATTAAGACAAATTTGAAACACACAATTTGAAAAAATATATAACGTTATACTGCTTTTAAAAATTCAAATCCGATAAAAAAATCATGAATTTATACTTAAATGTTATACTATTTTTCTTTCTCTTCTTTGTCAACTTCCTCACATTGTTCCACTGAATAATCATTCAAAAATTTTTTTTTACACTACCACATAACTTGTTAACTAATCAAACTCTACGACCAAAGTCATTGCCTCTTGTTCTCTTTAAATTTGTGCAATTCATGAAAACCAACATAGTCACCACATGCATTTAATTATTGATACTTTCACCGTATACTTACTCGGTTTTAGATTCACACGTATTGAGACTTCTCAAATAAAAAAAACTACAAAATTGTAAATTCTCAAACCAAAATCTTTAATACTACAAAATTATAAATTACTTGGAAAGAAAGTAATATGAACAAATTGTATAGCTAATAAAATATGTGTGCTTGTCGTTGATCCTTCTTCTTTAAACCCCAAAACTTGACTCAAACAACATCAAATCTAGGTCTTGCGATGTCAATCATTCTTTCTTTATCCCCTTATTTGTTTATTCTTTGTACTGAAGTTCTGATAGCTAATATCAAAAAGGCAGAAAGGGAGGAAAAGATTACGGGCATTAAGATTGCTCGTGATTTGCCCCCTATTTCTCATTTGCTCTTTGCGGATGATAGTCTGTTTTTCTGTCAAGCGGATGAAGAACAATGTTCAACGGTCATGAATATCATAGGCAACTATGGTAAAGCATCTGGTCAGGAGGTAAATTTGGATAAGTCCTCCATTATGTTTGGTAAAAAGGTGACTTCAGAGGTTAAGGACAGGGTAAAATCAGTCATTGGAATCTCCAAGGAAGGGGGTATGGGTTCCTATTTGGGAATTCCTGAGAGTCTCGGAGGATCGAGAGTTCAAGTCTTCGGTTACGTTCGAGATAGGATGAATGACCGGGTGAATGGTTGGACAACAAAATTCTTATCTAAGGGAGGGAAGGAAGTATTACTAAAGTTGGTGGCTTTGGCTCTCCCTACGCATGTTATGTCTTGCTTCAAACTCCCTCAAGGCTTAACGACCAAATTGACGAGTGCTATATCAAATTTCTGGTGGAGTTCTGATGGGAAGGATCGGGGGCTTCACTGGGTGGCTTGAGATAAAATGTGTAGAGATAAATCTGACGGAGGGTTGGGTTTTCGGGACTTGGAGACTTTCAATGATGCTTTATTGGCTAAACAGTATTAGCGTTTAATATAGTTTCCGAATTCTTTGTTTGCTCAAGTGTTAAGAGGTCGATACTTCAGGAATAAACACCCGTTAATAGCAAAAAAACCTTATTCACCCTCCTTTGGGTGGAGAAGTATTTTTTCAACAAAAAATATAGTGGAAAGGGGAGCCCGATGGACGGTTGGGTCAGGGTCTAGCATTTCGGTTTGGCGTGATCCCTGGATTCCTGATCAGCATCCTCGACCTGCAAATGGTCGGGGACGACAACTACACCCAAATCTAATGGTAAATCATTTGATTGATCCACGGACTAAAGAGTGGCATTTACCTATCCTTCAGGAATTTATGGATCTGGAGGCTATTCAAACTATTAAGAGTTTGCCTATTAGCAAATCTTTTAAGCCAGGCCGACTGGTGTGGCATTATACACAATCTGGTTGATACTCGGTTAAGTCAGGTTATAAGGTAGCTCAAGCTATGAAGGCTGAAGTGGAATTCGGTCCAAACTGTAATGTCCTGAAGGCCTAGGCTTGGAATCTTCCGGTACCACCTAAAATCAAACACTTTTTCTGGCAGATCGCATCTGGCTCACTTCCAGTGACGGTGCGATTAGCTTCTCGGGGAGTTAGTTGTGATACGGTATGCTAGAGATGTAATCTAGCGGCGGAGTCCATTAATCATACTTTGTTTGAGTGTCCTCACTCTCGGCGGGTATGGGAGAGGGTTTTTGATGGATCAATCACGGACAAGTCCCTTTTGCTTCGATCTATTCAAATCTAGATTTTATATATGGTAGAGGGTTAGTCCCTATGGCTTTAGGAGCTACTCACAGTTCGATACCGTGGCTGGTCTGGTTCTTATGGAAGGATAGGAATAAAAAAGTTTTCCAAGAGTTACAAACAGAGCCACTTGATGTTATTAATCAGGTTTTACGCGAACAATTGTGGTGGGAGGAACCCCAAATAATCGCAAAGGGATGAACCCGGTTCGACGGAACCTCGGCATAATCCGGAGATGATAATTCGTTGCCAAGTTGATGGTTCGTGGAAATCTACGGAACCAAACTCAGATTTAGGATGGTGGTGTGGTGATGGTGAGAATAAGACTTTAGTCTTGGGTGCCAGATGTCAACGTCGCAGTGCATCCCCACTTCATTCGGAGCTGGAAGCATTATTATGGGCGATGGAGTGTATCCTTTCCAGTGGCTTAGATTGCCAGAGGTTCGAGACGGATTATGCGGAGTTAATTTTGATGGTGCAAGCCCCGGAGGAGTGGCCGGCTTTCTCTACGCTTCTTGATGAGTTCCAGGTGCTTAGTGTCTCCTTGCCTCTTTTCACCCTATCCAAAATTCCAAGGACGTCCAATGTGAAGGCGGATTGTTTAGCTCGTTCCTCTAGATTGCTAGTGTCGGACACGATTTTTGTAAACAACTTTCCTCCAGTTTGGGCAACCAATCTAGGAGTTTTATTTTAATTTAATTAATGTTAGGATGAAAAAAAAAAGTGATACACAAAAACATGTATTAATGCTCATAAGATATAAAAAGCACAAACGAAGATAAATAAGATATTTTCAAGATATTCAAAAATTGAATATATAATATTTATAATACTTAAACTTTTAAATTTTTAATAGAGTTTAAATATTTATAATATTTTAAACTTTAGATGTAGTTTAAATATTTATAACATTTTTTAGAGTTAAATATTAATGATATTTAAACTTTCTATGGAAGTATTTATAGTATTTTTAAACATTCTATTAAGTTTAATTATTTATAATATTTGAATCTTTTAAAAGTTTCAATAATTATAATATTTTAAATTTTTTGACTACATCTAATGTTTCAATATTGTTAATACTTTAAACTTTTTAAAATATTAAAAAAATTTAAAACTTTTTAGAAGTTTTAATTTGCTATATAAAACCAAATAAAACTTTAAAATTTGGACGCTTGATAAATCAAGCTTCTTGTTCATTCGTAGTTGGAAGGATATTAGTCTTATTTATAATGATTTCTATCTATCGTCTAAAATTTTCTAGCTGATGTGGGACGTTGTACATACATTTATTTATAAGTATTATCATATAAAATTTCAAAAATGTTAAATATTGAAATGGCTGATCGCGATTGGTCATTTAAAAGATCTTAATATATGCAATTCTGAAATTTTTAAAAAATGTTAATTAGTGAGATGACAAATTCCTATTAGTTGTTTTAAATCTTAGGTGTACAGTTCTAGAAGCTTATATTTAGTATAGATTATTAAGTCGGAGTTGGATTTTTATTTTTTTTGTTAAGTTGAATATTTTAAACTTCTTTGGCCGCCTCCAATTTGTTTTTTTTTTTTCGGAACGTGCTTTATTGCATTTTTTTTTTCCAAGAACCAAACAAAAACTAAATCATTCCACAAAAGGGATTTGTTTTTGCGAATATTTTAGTAATAACAAGGAGAGATTTAAACATGAAAAAAAAAATAAAGGACTGATGATTATGTGATTCGCCAAGCATGACACAACATTCAATAGAAACTACCAAAGATATCTGATTTTTTTTTTTTTTTTTTTTTTCACATATGCTACACCTGTCAACAAGAGTGTGACTGCGTGACTATATTACCTTTTGGATTAATATGTGATTCCGTTGGGGTCTATATGTTATTTTGGGGAAAAGAGAGTATTAGTTAAAGATTACCAAAACTTATGTACATCAACGATTGAATTAATGAATAAATAGTACTGAAAGACATAATTTAATTATGATGATGTATGTATAAAAACAATATTACCATCATAATATGATTTCTCCAGTAAACTCTACAAAAACTAAATCTAATATTCGAATTTTAAGATTCCAGATTCTTTTTTTGTTGTTGTTGTAAGTTTATGTTTAAACAAAAATAAAAAGAATCGAATCAAAGATCTTCCCGGAGAAAAGGATGAGCAAGAAGCTGCGGCGCCGTCCATCTCTTACTCGAATCTTTACGTAGACAACACTCAACAAAACTCCTAAACTCTTCCGAACATCCCTCCGGCGCTCTCGGCGGTTCTCCGAAACACACAGCGCACATAAGCGTCGCCCAGTCAGGTCTCTGCCCCGGCGGAAGCAAAGGGAAATGACCAACGAGAAGCTCAAGCATCATCAACCCAAAACTCCATATATCTCCGGCGTATATATCCGAGCTTATCCCACCGGAAGACTCCGAATCGAATCTCTCAGGACTCATGTAAGCGCAAGTCCCAACATACGAGTTGCACGAATCCAACGACCGTACCAAGATCTTGCTAACTCCGAAATCGGCGATTTTAACTTCGTCTCTCGAGTTGAGAAGCAGATTCGCCGGTTTGATATCACGGTGAACGATCTTGAGAGCGTGTAGATAGCTAAGTCCTTTCAAGATCTGTTTAGCGAACCCGGCGAGTTTCTTCTCCGTCACGGCACCGCGTAGCGATTCTAAAGTTCCTCCGTCCATGTACTCCATCAGAATCGAGACCTCGCCGACGACCGGTTTCTCGAAGATCCCGTGACATTTCACGACGTAGGGAGAATCCGTACGTCGGAGGATCTCCATCTCTCGCATCAGCTGTCTCGTGAAAACCGGATCCATGTCTCCGTTGACGGTTTTCAAAGCGTAGATCTCAGACGTGTTCTTGTGACGGACTCTGTAAACGATCCCTCCGTTTCCGCATCCGAGGACGTTGAGTCTCTCGAGATCACTTGCAGCTGCTGCGGAGGTGTTGTTGTTGTTACAGACTGAGGAGGTAGCAGCTGTTACGGAGGAGGAGGAGGTCACGGAGAAGCGGCGGTCGGAGATCGGAGGAAGAGGAAGTCGGAGATTGAGCTGACGACGTTCACGAACTAAAGCCATATCTAAGAAGAGAGAAGATATTCTGATTCTGAGAATTTAAGAGAAGCTTCAGAGATTTTTATATGAGTTTTGTGATTTTCTTCAAAGACTTTTTATGAGTGTGAAGAGAGGAGACTACGAGGAAGGTGAAGGTGAACATTACTTAAATTTTAATTTCTTCTTCTTATCTTGAAATGGGAACTTTTTGTGTTTCCTTCGTTAAAAATGCAACTTGTGTGTGAGTGTTTTGATTACGCACGTGGTTAATTGCATCAGACTGTAAAATTTACTACTACTATATATATAATGGAAATTGAAAACGACTCTAATCCTAATCGTAATCATTTATTCTACAGTTAATAACGATAAGGTGGGGTGCTTACAAAAAAGTTAATGGAAGTTGTAAGATTTGGGCGGCTCATAACGGTAACTAATTGAGTAGTACATTAATAAATGATAGCAATAATTTATGAGAAATGAAAAGTGTGAAGGTTCGATGAACCAAAGGAGGATCTTTAATGACTAATGAGGTATGATGAGAACGACCAAAGAAGTTTAGGCCAACGTGGAATTGTTTCTAACAGCCATCTGGTTGATTTTATGAGGCCATCAAATTCAAATGTTTGGCAACTTTTTGCTAATCTGTGACTATTATTGTATTTGATATGTTGTTAGATTCAGATAAGATCTTTGATGATGAGGAGGATACATAAGATTATGATGAGTTTTTTTTTTAGCCTTTAAAGTTTAAGCATTTGTTAGGTGTGTGTATCCATGCACGTGCCTTATAAACAGCTCCACAAAATTTTGAAATCATAATATTAAAACCTGCACAAGAAATTTGAAATTACTATCCAAAGTAAAGTTTAATTACTAATTACTAATTACTTTTAATTTCGTATATATTGGACTTTATGTTAAAATGGAAGTCTGGAAGTGTAAACATTTACAATTTAGGGGCGACACGAATTTAAAACTTTGTTAAAGAAAGAGGTTGAAATATGAAAGCTTTGAATATATTTTAATATTAGGCAATATCCCGCGCATACGCGCGAGTTGTTGTATTAGTTATGTTAATTCATTTTAGTTTATGTAATAATCATAAAAATATGAGAATTTTCAGAGAATAATTTTTAATAAAAAATTTAAAATGGTATTTTTGAAAAGTAGTACTGAAAAATATTTGAATTTCTCCCTAAAAATACATGTATAACAAACAAATTTCCTAAATTTCAATAATACACTTTATTTATTCAAATCATACAATATCAAAATATACCACTTATTTTTAAAAATATTGTTAATGATTAGAATAAAAATTACAACTTTAAATTCTAATGATTTTCTCTTTGTAGTAAAATTTTGGAAATGGAAAATCAAATTGTTTTTTTAATGTAGAAATCATTAAATTACAAAATTTTAAATTAAAGAAATATTATAATGATCATTATATAATTATATTTTGGATTACAAGAACTAAATATAATGATGAGTATACAGAAAAGTATATTACAAATTTTTTGGAGGTAAGAGAGAGTTAAAAAAAATGATTAAATAATTCTATTATAATAGTTTATTTTGTTAAAACATTGCATACTTTTAAAAATAAAATAAATATTCATGAACGAGGATGATTTCTTTAGTTTGATTCCCTCATTGAACTTTGATTGAAATTAGTATTGTTGAATCTGCATCGATAATTGTTTTTTACAGCCACCAAAATTTTATCATACATATGTAATTGAAAATTAAAAAATAATAAGAAGACAAAGAAGGAAGGAAGAAATACATAAAAACAAAGAAATAAAATTGAGCAAAATATAAGATAAATCTAACAAAATATATAATCACACTCTTACCATGAGGTTTGAACCCATGCAAAAACATAAAGAAAACAAAGAAATATTTAGAATTTGAGAAATGGTGGATGATGATATGAGAACGATTATTTATAGGATTTAAATAGATGAAAGTTACATTTCTAAAATAAATTAATTAGAGGAGTTACAACAATATAATTTATAGTGTGTTTGAATGAACATGAATGGAAAAATAGTCAATTCATAATTTATGTAATTTCAGTTACAATTTAGTAGTAAAATATTGATTTAAAGTATAGATTAATGTACATTGTTACATTTTTATTTAATTAAAAATAAAAATTATTTTTTAGAAATTAAATGCTAAATGAACCAATAAGGAAGAGTGAAACCTTATAAAATCATATGAAATGTAATAAAAAATCTCAAAGATTAATTTGATTTTTAATCTCTTTTATATTCACCTTAATTTAAGCTATATTGCTAGATTAAATTCTAGTGATTTCCTCTTTGTAGTAAAATTTTGGAAATGGAATATCAAATGGTTTTTTATATAGAAAATCATTAAATAACAAAATTTTGAATTAAATAAAAATTATAATGTTCTTTATATAATTTTATTTTGGATCACAAGAACTAAATATAATGATGAGTATACAAAAAATGTATTACAAAATTTTTGGAGGTAAGAGAGAGTTAAAATTTTTGATTTAATAATTCTATTATAATAGTTTATTTTGTTAAAACATTCTCTATTTTTAAAAATTAAATAAATATACATGAATAAAGATGATTTATTTAGCTTGATTCCCTCATTGAGTTTTGATCAAAATTAATATTGCTGAATCTACATCGAAATGTACAAAATATATAATCACACTCTTACCATGAGTTTTTAACTCATGCAAGAACATAAATAAAACAAAGAAAATATTTTGAGATATGGTGGATGATGATATGAGAATAGTTATTTATAGGATTTCAAGAGATGAAAGTTACATTTCTAAAATAAATTAATTAGAGGAGTTACAATTACAATTTATAGTTTGTTTGAATGATAATGAATGGGAAAAAATAGTCAATCTATAATTTATGTAATTGCAGTTACAATTTAGTAGTAAAGTGTGGATTTAAAAGTATAGATTAATATACATTATTATATTTTTACTTAATTAAAAAATATTATTATTTAAAAAAAAAATGCTAAATTGACCAATAAGGAGAGAGTGAAACCTTACTTTTATGTATACTAGGTAATTAGTCCATGCAATACGTATACTAACTAAAATATTTTTTTACTAATGTATAATCTCAAAAAAATTACACTAATGTATGCATCTCAAAAAAATTTATAGTAATTTCTCAAAATTTACTAGAAAATTTATAGTAATTTTCTATAAATCAAAAATTAACCAATACTACAAAAAAATGTTACAATTTGATTAGCTATATTAATATAAATAACAATATAGAAATTTAAACATTTTCCTAATATGAGAGAATCTATGTTTATGATCATGTTTTATAGAGGTTAAACATTGATTTAAAGATTTTTTCTTAATGATATTGTAAACATAAGACTGTATAGTATAGTAATATTGAATCAAATAAAATTATCATAAAATTTAGTAACTACGTATAAAATTATTGTATATAGAATATTCCTCATTTCAAAGTTTAAAGCAATTAAAATAATTAAAAAATATATTAAAATTTTACCAAAAACATTTTTTCTTGAAAGATAAATATATTAGTTGGAGGAATGAATGTAAAATTATTGGGTAGGAGTTACATTTGAGTTAAATGTAGAGTTAAATGGAGTTAAAAGCATTTAAAAGTGGATTAATTATAAATAAGTATTTTAATTTATTTTTGACTTAAAGAAAGGGAATACCAAGTGGCAATCAAAATTTAAACTTACACTTTTTGATTGTTTTGTTGTTATAAACTCAACACTCACACATAATATTCTAAATTTGAAAATATTACTTTTGAAATGACAAACTAAATTAGTTTTTTTAAAAAAATATATGAACTTCAATCTAAAGATTTTTTAAAACCCCAAGAATAACTTCAATCCCTTTGTTTTTTTTGTTTTTCACTCATCAATTTAATTTATAGTAAGAAAGCAAATAAAAAAAATAGAAAGTATTAAATGAAAATCAACCAATAAGGAGAGAGTGAAACCTTACTTTTATATATATATATATATTTATCTAGAGGATCACAAAACAAAATAGACTTTACAAAATAAAATAGACTTTATAAATGGATAATTATATTGATTATTCTAAATTATTATAAATGATACATGAATATGTGAGATAACCATAGTACATAATAGATAATTAGAGATGAATCTTTTCAACTTCATGATCTTATTGTGTGGTGAATATTATAAGAGTATGAAAAATAATGACTTATAAGATGCTAATCTAAAATAGATAATGAAGATAAACTTTTAAAAACAGATTCTCAAATAAACTTGATTCTTTGTTAAAGCCAACAAATGTGATTTTAAATTTAGCTATGGAAATTTTAAAAATAAATATGAATAGATTAGAAAGACAAGAAATATAAAAGAAATATTTTATTTTTATATAAAAAATATAAAAATTGAAAACAATGTTAATTATATATAATACTTTCTAAATTAAAATATAGAATCAAACTCTTACAACACATATTAGATATAACAACATTTGATATTGGTGAGAAAGGAGGAGAGAATAATTACTTATAAGATGATAATCCAAATTAGATAATGGAGATGAATCTTTAAAGATAAAAAAAATGTAAAAAAAAAAATATATATATCATGTAGTCTCTAAAATTAAAATTTAGCATTAAAATTTTACAATGATATTTCATTTGGTTTTTTGTAACCCTTACAACAAAAATAAGAAATTGAAAACATTAAAAAAAAATTTGAGATATTGTGGAAGAGAATGAAAGAAGTGGAAGAGAATGAGAGAATATGAAAATGAGAAAGTAAAAAATGCTTATTGAGAGAATGAGGCAATGCTTATTTATATGATAAGAATTGATGGAAGTTACATTTAAAATTATTGGAGTTACAAATATTATTTATTGTGTTTGAATAAAATTGAGTGGTGGAATATGATTAATGCATAATTTATTTTATTTTCAGTTATTTTATTTTAATGTATGAATTAAATGTATTGTGTTAATTGGGTCTTAAATATTATTTAAAGCAATTAAACAACTAGAAAGCAAAAAAAAAAAAAATAGAAGTATTAAATGAAAATCAACCAATAAGGAGAGAGTGAAACCTTACTTTTATATATATGATGATTTGTTTACATGAAAATGAATGGAAAAAATAGTTAATTCATAATTTATGTAATTGCAGTTACAATTTAGTAATAAAGTGTGGATTTAAAGTATAGATTAATATATATTATTATATTTTTATTTAATTAAAAATAACTATTCTTTAAAAAAGAATGTTAAATTGACCAATAAGAAGAGAGTGAAATTTTACTTTTATGTATATGATTTTGGTTGATGTTTTTTTTTTTAATTCTTGCTCATATATTGTAGAGCATTTAGCATGTGTGCATGTGTCTATTTATTAAGCACATGCTAACTGGTTTTTTAATTAGACATTTTTTCTTCTTTAAAGATTATTACCCAGACATCTGTTCCACGCATGTCGACAACACATGTTATAGCATCAGGGTTCGTACAACAATCTAGTATTATTTTTATTTTTAGTTAATGAAATTGTGATTTTATGTTTTCAAGTTTCTTTGGATAACCTAATTTAATAATAAAAATAAAATAAAAGATAACCTCGTTAACAACATAATCAATCGGGATCTCATTTAGATTCTACTTGGGCCTGATGGGCTCTTACCCGTCCAATTTCGATTTGTTTGTTCAACTTAATTTTCTTTGGAATTTTCTTATATTTGTTGGCTGAGTGACAATCAATCAATCAGAATGGGCTTTTTATAAGATAGTATCTTGATTTACTATCTCACCGTGATCATATAAATAAACAAACTACAGTGGCAATTTGGTCGCAAGTTGGAACTTAGTTCTCTCATATTGATGAACAGAAGAAAATATCAGTAACAATATCACTCTGGTAGATGTTTGCTTTACATAAAAGAATGGACAGAAGAAAATAAGCATAAAAATTGTTTTTTTATGTCAAGAATTTTCGATTTACGAATCTAAAACGCAGAATGAAAAACTAGCATCCAAACAAACGAAAGACTAAAAGGAAGCAATTAAGTGTGGAAAAAAACTAATAAATTGAATTAAAGAGAAACAAAGTCTTCCAGGTAGCCACCAAGCCATGGATCCGACCTAATCTCCCATGTCGTATCAAACGATTCCCATGGGATACTCTTGAGATCTTCCATCGAAACTTCTAAATCCTCAAGGGTCACGTGGTCATAATCCTTCTTATTCCTCGTAGTAGTACTCTCACCGACGCTTTCCTCGTTCTTCTTCTTCTTCGGATGTGATATCTCATCGTCATCGTCGTTCTTCTTCTCCGTCTCCGTCTCGTTAAGATCAGTAGAAGAAAAACACGAATCCGCTCTTGATGTAACATCATTGTCTTCCTTCGCTTTCGGTGCCCCCTTGACCACGCACATTAATTCGTCGAATGGTTCGACGTTGTCCCACCAAGACCCTAATCTCCGTTTCTTCTTCTTCGGCCGCTCTAGGGTTACCTCCTCATCGTCATCGATGATGATGATTGCATCAGTAGAAGGAGGCGATCCCGAGGAGTTGAATGACGGAGGAGAATCGACGAAGCAGAGTTTATCGTTGTCGGTCATATTACGACGTTGCTTGGAGAACAAGGTGAGTCCGATCTGCGACTCGTTAATCTCTTGTTGTTTCTCTATCGCCATGTTTCGTTTCGTGTGAATTATCGAAGAAACCAAATATGAATCTAAGAAGGGATTACGAGAGAGACAATATCAAATCGAGAGTCAGAGAGATTATGAAACTTAACTCTTAATCTGGCTTTTGAAGTTTAATTTATAGAGACTAGGGTAATACATGTGGCAAAAGGAAAAGGAAAACCTTGAAAAAAATTGGAAAATTTTAACTCGGATATGGAAAAAAGGAAAGTTCTTTTACATCACTTCTGTTCAAAAAGCAGTTGTGTGTCAATAGATAAATACGCAAAGTTTTTTTTTTTTCTTTTTAAATAATTCTTGAGAGTAAAACTATATCCTAAATTATCAAATCTTGCATAACATTATATCTATTTGGACAAAAATAATTAACACAAACCGGTATATCCTGAAAGGAATAGGTATTAAGTAAATCCTAATTTTGATTTGAATTATTTTGTATCACAAACTGTACATTAATCCGAAGTGAATAATTATCTACCATTTGTTTTGGAAGCTATGTTGTTATGCATTTTTTACATAAATGTTACTTGAGTTCAGACTATTTCCCTTGGGTAAACTTGGTAGAAGATGACCAGTGACATCATCGTATAATCAGAAAAAGTACATGAAAATTTTACAATTCATTACAGTAATACATATGAAGACAAAACCAAAATAGCTACCACGTACGAAAAGTGCGAGGTTTGGATTGAGGTTTGGGGTACTCTGGTCTGGGTTTACCTCTGGAGATATCTGATCTGGTTTTAGCTTCCTCCACGAATATAACCCTTCCATCCAAAAACTGTAATAACACCAAATCAGAAATTTGCTATTAACCTTTGTTCTCTTAATCACACCAGGTAAACGATTTTAAGAATGAAGACAAGACTAATGATGTTGAGCTATGTACCTTTCCGTGCATCCCTTCAATAGCTTTAATAGCCTCATCCTCTGTGTCATACCTTAGGAAAGCAAAACCTTTTGGTCTATTAGCTACCTTATCCATCACCAAGTTCACTACACAGGAGGACACAATCAAGAACATGAGTTACACAGTTTGTAATAATTGGACCGAAGTGGAACAAAAGGGGGAGCTTTATATGCTTACTGTGTACAAGCTTGCCAAACTGTTCAAAAGTATCTCGTAAGGTATCTTCAGTTGTGCGGAAAGAAAGCCCTGTGCACAAACCATCAAAATCAAGTCCATATTACTCCAAGTTCAAGTCTCATGTGATGAAAGCAGAGATGTGAAAAGTGAATAAACGGATGAAAGAGCATTAACACTGCTCTCTCTATTTGGTCATGTCTAAAGTTCTAATTCACCTTGCACCAATCGTTTTACAGAAGGAAGAAGCTTTACAACATTGAGTGATACCACAAACGAATGATGAAAAACAAACACATGAAAGAAAGGTATCAATCTCCTCAATTTCACACCTATTCATTCTGCACCAACCAAAAATCATTCCCTGCCTTAACAACAAATCTGAGAATGTCTTGGGAACAAACACAGCAACATACAAAAAGTAACACTAATTGTCTCCGGTTCAGGCCTATTTCTGAAAGGAACCAAAGAAAGACATTTCCTTCACTGAGACAATCTCTCTAAAACCAATTCTCAGGCTAAACCACAACAAATTGAAAGGCTCTACACCCCCAAAACAAGTTTGTCATTACTTTTCATATACACCCCCAACGCAAGATCTTAACATCTAACATAGCTAACTAAAGCTACCGCCACAAAATGTGACCGCTCTGAAGGATTTAGTGATATTCTAAGTTGCTCTCAATGTATACACAGTGAAAAGCTGCAAAAATTTACTGGCATAATACTCCAAGAAACACTAAAGAATCACACAAGTACTGTATATAACCAGAAATTTCCAATACAGAAGCATCATTCACGAATTGGGATTATAAGCAAATGAAGAAACTGGAAACATAAACTCACCACTGACAAAGAGTTTCGTCTTTTGCCCAGAGGAAGACGACGACGAAGAAGAAGAAGAAGAAGAAGAATCGGAAGAGATACAGCTAGAAACCATTAACCCGCCAATATCACGGCGTCGGCGAGCCAAAATTACGACGGTGCCGACATTGATTCGTCGGCAAGAGACGCTGCAGACGGACGAGAAGTTAGATCTAAAGAGGCGATCTCCGGAACACGATGGAACGACGACGTTCCCTAAGCTTACTGCCATTGTTTCCCTCCTCTTCTTCTTCTTCCCCGCCAGACCCTATCCCCTCCTAACTTTGATTTATTGAGGGTAATTTTGGTATTTCATATATTCTCTTGATAAGTCATAATAAGACTAAAAAAAACAAAAAAAAAATAACTTAAAACTGAGACGAAGTCTCGATTGTAACAACTAGAAGAAGATTGATCCAGTATTATATATGTACACATTACATGTTGTGAAGCCAAAGATTCAAAACAATTAGGGATTTAATCGAACTAATCTAAACCTAAAATCTTTTGTTAACAAAATGAATGAATCAAATCAAATCATAAGACTAATAAACTTAACAAAGATGCTAAACATATTATCTTCTCATTCGTTGGTCTGACATTTGCGGTTAATAAAAGCTTCCAAAGCTTCTCTCATCCACGAATTCTGACACAACACAATCGCTTCAGACAAAGAAACCCATCTCCGCTGTCTGAAATCAGCTTCAGGCCATTTCTCAAACTGCTGACTAACAAGCAGAGGGAACATGTAACCGTCGTGAACCATGGTGTGTCTTTTGCTTTTGTATTGCCATTTCCCAAGTGATTCTTCGAGCTGTCCCGTAACACCAGCTTCTTCGATCGTCTCTCTCAACGCAGCTTCTTCGATCGATTCGTCAATCTCCCAACCTCCTTTTGGTAATAACATACCTTTCCCTTTCTTCTGTGCACTTATCAAAAGCACTTCGATCTCTCTTTCTCCTCCACCATGTTTCTTGAATCTGTACGGTACACATCTGCACAAGGTTCGAATAATTTATATAAGATTACAAGAAAATCATTATAAAAAAAGGTTTCCCCCAAATTAGGGAAATTAGGGTTTGGGAAATTGGAGACATATACATACCCGACGACTTGGCGATGACCTGAGGTACTGTAACGTTGAAGATCTCGACCGGTTCGAGAGACTAAAGAGACGACTTTCTCAATCGGTGCGATCTTCTTGGAGTTGGAGGAGGGGATGTGGTTATCAAACGTCGGTGATAAGTGCGATGTAACGTTTGAAAAGTTTGATATGAATAAAGACACATAGATTCCTGTCATTTTTTTTAATTTTTTTTTTGTTGTTGTTGTGTTTCTTTTTCTGTTTATCTCTCCGCCGCAATCTCCGATTCAAAAGCAAAGATCGATTTGATAGAGGAGGAGAAGGAAGATGAAAAGATGTGTGATTTGTGATGAGGATTGGGTTTGTGGAACGCTCTTTTTATATATTGGAAAAAAAAGTCCCCACGCGCTTCAGATATTTGCTTTGATGCGTTCCAACTACATTTTTGGTCGTCAACTAGTTCGGTTAAAGGAACCGGTCTTTTGATTCGGTTACTAAATTGACTTGTTTTTTTTTTTCGGTTTTGAGATTTGGTTCACGCTGACAACTCTTCAAAGCTTTTTAAAACAAAATCCAGATTAGAACGGGGGTTAGTAATACTAATCTCCAATACTGCTAAGTGCTAACAATACTGATTCATATAAATATGAATCAAAGTTTTTTGATGAGAAGGAAGCAAAAGTCCAAAGTACCAAAGAACGCGGGATAAGAAGAATGAGAAGAGAGTGGGAGCGTAGACGCGCGTGGAGAAGCAAAGCAAGTGGAATGACTCGTTTTGTTTTATCTGTTTACTTCTTCTATATTCCCACACGACACAACATGTACACGTGCTGGTGCCAACACGGTATTTACGAATTATGTAATGTATATCTTTGATGACTTTTAAACGAAAGTACTTGAGAGCTATTTTCCACATATTATTATTGTTGCTTTTACATCTTCTAGACAAAATATATATGAGAGCTATTTCGATTTCGGCATATTATTTTTTGCTTTTACGTCTTCTATCCGAATATTAATTAAATATCATAAAATTGACCTATCAAAATTATATTAAGATGAGATGAGTGTAAGAATATTTTATTAAGTACCAACATTTTCTAAAAAAAAAAAACTCTAAATTTGTTGTGTTTTTAAAAATATTTTATTGAAATTTACACAGATATATGAAAATAAATTTCAGAATCAACAGTTTTTTCTTAAACGGAACAAAATAGTTTACCGAAACCATGATTTTCAATAGGTATTGATCTGAGATTTATAATTTTGGTGTTTCACATTTTTTATAACAAGATCCTATATCCCAAACTATTATCGGAGTCTAGGAGCCTCAATAATTATATTATTGATAATTTTTTTTTAACGTTTTTAGGAAACAGAATTTGTTACAAAGTCGTTACATAAATGGCTCCGTAAAAACATTGGAGGTCTGAAATATGTTCTACTAATTTCTGGTTGATAATGAGCAAACTTAGCTAATTTATCAGCCGCTTGATTACATTCCCTCTGTATAAGTGAGAATGAAATCCTATCGAATAAATCCGCCCAACTGCGGATATCAACTAGGAGATTATCCATAGTTATATTCATTGTTCTTCTATGTATAAGATCATCCAAAGACTTGCAGTCTCCTTCAAATATTGCCCGTCGGTAGCCTCGACACCATGTTAA
>NC_025691.1:22812041-22862309 GCF_000633955.1 Camelina sativa
GTAGATGCTTGTTTGAGTTTTGAGCTGCCGGACAATAGATAAGATCGTCTTTCATCACGAATTATCCATCCTACTCCTATGCTCCCATTGTGTAAGTGAAAGCTGCCATCAAAATTTACCTTGACTACATCTCTTGGAGGAGGTTGCCAGTAAGAGGAAATTGAACTTGTTGATGATGTACTGCAATGAGGCCGATGTAATGATGGTTGTGTTGCAGATAGCCATTCTTCCACATCATCTTTAGCTTTCTGAAGTACTGAACTTGTCTCCCAAGTTACTTTATTGAAAACAAGATCCTTCCTTGATTTCCATATTTGCCAGCCAATCCAAAAAGGTAGATGTTGTGCATTTTTATCCAAGCCAGAGTTGTACATGAGCAGTAATGCTTCAACGTTATCTTCAAGCGATGATGAAAATGTGGGAACAGTAGGGAGATTGGACTGTCGCCATATTATTGAAGCATACTGACATTGGAATAGCATGTGGTTTATTGATTCGGTACCTTGACAGCAATGTTGGCAGGTTTCTTCAATTGGGATTCCTCGACGATTGAGTTCATGAGCAGTTCCTAGGGCAGCAGATAACACTCGCCAGTAGAAATGTTTTAGTTTTGGTGGAAGAGATGTTTTCCATAGTTTCTGTTTTACCAAAGGGTTACCAGGTGGAGGGGCAGTTTGTTCATCGTCATCGGGCAAATGTTGACTCAACCAGTAGCCTGATTTCACGGTGTAAACTCCATTCTTGGTATAATGCTAGATAAGTTTATCTGGGCATTGATGTTGGGGAATATATATGCGTCGGGCAAAGTCCGCATCTTCAAGTGAAAGATGCTGACATAACTTCGACTCATCCCATTGACGTCCACCAGCTTGCCATAGTTCGTTGAGAACTGTATTTGTAGGTAAGGAGTGAATAGTTTCTGGTTGTGGTGGATGAGATGGAATCCATGGATCAGTTGTAGCCTTGATTGTTGCACCATCTCCGAGTTGGTATCAAAGCCCTTTGAGTAGTAGATCACGTCCTTGTAAAATTGATCGCCAACCATGAGAAGACTTCCGGCTTAAGGATGCCTGTTGTATATTAGACTCCGGAAAATATCTGTTTTTCAAAAGTCTGGCGAGAAGGGACTCCGGTGATGTCATGATTCTCCAAGCTTGTTTGGCCAGTAGAGCATCATTAAATTTTTCGATGTCCCAGAAACCCAATCCACCCTCTGACTTGGGTAGGTTCATACGTTTCCACGCAACCCATGGGATTCGTTTTTTCGACTCATCTGATCCCCACCAAAACTGTTGTATGAGAGACGTGATTTCCTGACATATAGTAACCGGAAGTTTAAAGCAACTCATAGCATGTGTTGGCATTGCTAGTGCAATAGACTTCAGTAGGACTTCTTTACCACCTTCTGACAAAAATTTGGTGTGCCAGTTTTTTGTTTTTCCTTGCACCCTCTTAGCAATATACTCAAACATCTGACATTTCTTCCTTGAGAATTCCTCTGGTAAACCTAAATATTTTCCACAGCCTCCCACATTGGTGATATTGATCTTGTTTTGGACAATCCCTTGTTTTTCTTCTGTGACACGTGAACCAAAAGTGATGAAAGATTTATTGTGGTTCACTCTTTGTCCTGATACGTAGCCATATTGTTCTAAAAATCGAGCAAGGGCTGCACTATTCTGCTGATTGGCTTTACAGAAAAATAGTGAATCATCCGCAAACAGAAGATGAGTGACTCTAGGACCGTTATTGCTTATTGATAAGCCTTTGATATTTCCTTTTGCTTCTTCTTGCCGCATTTTCTGTGTCAACATTTCCGCAACAAAGAGAAACAAATAGGGAGAGATAGGGTCACCTTGGCGGATGCCTCTCTTTGGGGTGATGGTGCCAGTAGGACTACCATTAACTAACACTGAGTAGGAGACTGATCGAACCATAGCCATAATCCAAGTGATCCATGTTTGATTAAAACCCAACGGAGCCATTGTTTTCTCCAGGAATTTCCAATTGACACGGTCATAAGCTTTACTGATGTCGGTCTTGATCGCCATGTAACTCTTTGATTGTCGCTTTCTGGACATTAGGGAATGTAGTAACTCATGGGCCACTAAAATGTTGTTTGTGATTAGTCGTCCAGGAACAAAGGCCGTTTGTTCAATCGATATGATATCTGGGAGGATAAGCTTCAGGCGATTTGTGAGGATTCTAGAAATTACTTTATATGAGACATTGCAGAGACTAATGGGTCGGTAGTCGCTCATGAGTCTTGGTTGATCAATCTTCGGTATGAGATATATGTGTGTTTTGTTGAGACAAGGTGGCATGATGCTTGTCCGGAAGAAGGTCTTGATCTCATTAGTTATGTCTGTACCTAGAATATCCCAAAACTGATGATAGAAGTAACCTGTCATTCCATCTGGTCTTGGTGCACGATCGCCTTTGATAGCATAGACAACTTGTTTTATCTCATCATCGGTTGCCTCTTTAGTGAGGAGCATATTCATATCAGCTGTTACTGGAGCAGGTATATCATCAAAGAAGTCCCCCCAATTATTATGTCTCGGCTGCTGAAACTGGTCTTGAAAATACTTTGTAGCCAGTATTGATATTTTCTCATCACCAACATGTTCAACCCCAGTAGAGTCATAAACTGAGACCATTCTGTTCTTGGCTTTTCGGGATTTGACACTTCCATAAAAGTATAAGGTGTTATGATCACCTTCATTTAGCCATTGTGATCTACTTTTCTGTTTCCAGTAAATCTCCTCATGGAGATAAGCCTTGCTTAGAGAACGTTTGATATCTCAAATCTTCATATGCTCTGGGGAAGGCTTACAAAACTCTGCTTCTAGTTGTGTCTTGAGTGTTTTTATTTCTTCCGCAGAGTTGGTTAGATTGGAGCGCTTCCACTTAGCTATTTTTGAACGCAATAAACTAATCTTCTCCGAAAAAAGAAGACCTTGTGGGAGGTTTCTCCAATCTTGTGTCACTGACTCCATAAAACCCTCTCTGTCTGCTAAGCGGCGATCATAACGGAACATACCTCTCTTCACCCTTGTTTCTGTCAAAATATCTACGACAACAGGCCGATGGTCTGACTCTATTGGTTCTAAGAATTCAGCAGTTGATGCCGGAAAGTAGGAGAACCATTCTGTATTCGCAACAGCTCTGTCCAGACAACATTGTATAAGCTCTTTAGTTCGGATACCATTCTTCATAATGCTTCGCTGTCCACTCCAACTGAATTTGTTGCCAATATGCTTCAAGTCAAGCATGTCACAAGTAGACATCATATTGTTGAAGTCATGGAATGTACTTGCATCTCGATTGTGGCCTCCAATCTTTTCACTATTATTCCGAATTTGATTGAAATCGCCAATCATAATCCAGGCTTCATTACGGTTGACAACTAGCCGTTGTAGACGTTCCCAAAGTTCATATCGATATTGTGGATCAGGATGTCCATAAACACAAGACAAGTAGAAAGTAAAGATTTTGTCATTAATAGAACAATCTACAAGTCTTGCATCTTGGTACAAAATAGTGATATCGATAGAAGGTTTCCAAAGCAAAGCCAAGCCACCACTGAGGCCTTGAGGCGGTACAATACAGAAATTAGTAAAACCTAGAGAAACAACAACTGCAGTAATATGATCCTTTGATTGCTTCGTTTCAATGAGGAAGATTGCGTCCAGAAGATATTGACGACATATCTCCTTAAGGCGTAGAACCGTAGGGAACTTCCCCATTCCCTGACAGTTCCAACTGGCTATCCTCATTGGTTATCTGGCGGAACCGGGCCTGCCGCGCCTCTATCGTTGGTGTTAGAGGATGAACTGGCATCCATTGGTGAAGACATCCTGCGTCGTTTCCTCTGTTGGGTCATTAGATGAGGTAGAGGACGTGTTACCGCTTCTAGGATGCGGTTCCCTGTATGTTCCAGTGCTAAGATCAGACCTCGACGACGTGCTTCTGCTTCAGAAGGGTCAACAACTGCAGTGTAGTTGTGATAGAGACTGCGAAGGTCTCCGATTGAGATCATCTGGCCATTAATAGGTACCAACACTGTTAGTTCCTCTTGCGGTTGGTGCGGAGGTGGGAGGGCCAGACGATCGTGATGTCCAAGTTGATTGACTGCAGGTTGAGCAATAGCAGGATAAGGGATCTGTTGGTTTGGAATCACCATTCTAGGAGCATTGATCATGGCCCCTGGTGGTGGTGGTGGAGGATTATGAGCATGAGCATCCTCTTGTGGTTCTTCTGTGCATTCAGAGAGATCGTGTCGTAGAGAAAAACACTGGAAGCAGTAGTTTCTCAATCTTTCAAATTTGAAAGAGATCTCAGCCCATTCATTCCCAAAACGGAACCGGCGTTGGAAGATGATTGGTTGATCGAGCGGCCATTGGATGCAAACTCTTGCGAATTCGACATTACCACCCGCTAAATTCTCAATCTCAGAATCAAGCATTGTTCCCAATGTCTCCGCAATGTACCACACCATTGGAGCAGTGAAGAATTGCAGTGGGATTCCCCGAATTTGAATCTAGAAATTGATTGAGAGGGGATTTTCATTTGGTAGGTTTGGTTGCCACAGTTCCATTGCCACCATCCATTCATTGAAACTCCATGGACCCCGTCGATACACTAGTTGTAATGCCTCATTAGACTGAAAGAGGAATTGGGAACGATCGTGTTCGACAACACGTCCAATGACCGAATTATCCATCCCCCAAAGACGAGGGAAGAATCGGATCATTGCACGGAGGTTCTGGCGACGAGGGTTTGCCGGGCGTACCAGAAGACTGAATTGAGAGGCTCTCGTTGCTTGGTCGCACAGGTTACCCGGAATTTCGAAAGCACCAGCGGCAGGGAAATTGAGATTGGCCATTTCTTGGGTTAGGTTTTTAGACAGAGGGTAAGACAAAAGCCGGGAATGAAAGAACAATGATTTCGTGTAGGGAGACTGGGAAATCCAACACTCTTTAAATAAGAAAAATTTTGCAACCGCTGAACGGTTAATCAGAGAAGAAATCGGAGTGTGGCGGTTTTTAAAGAATGTTGGAAAAGTGGTGAAATGGGGGAAAACCCACTCTGGATGATCATATATATACAGATAAATGGATTTATTTGTATAAATGGAGTCAAACATGGAGGTGCGTTATGTATCTCAATTTTGTAGATTTTTTATATTACCTGATTTTTTATAATAATATTATATTTTGTATAGAGAGAAATGATTTATTTGTTTAACGAGAATTAGGGGTGTATTCAATTTGACATTAAGTGATTTGTGTAATATTTACAAATCTTATATTATTCAATCATAGATTTTAAAAAGTATATTAAAATCCATTGTTATTGAACTGATTATTTAAAAAACTACTTTAAAATCCACTGTTACTAAAAACAGTTTGTGGATTTGGATTTTAGTGATTTTTAGGGATTCTAGAGAATTTGAGAGGATTTGTTTAGTTAAAAATACAGAAATTCAAATCTCATGGTTTTATTATGTACATTTGAAAGAATTTTACAAAAAAATCATATCAACTTTTCTAAAATCTATTAAAATTCCAAATTTCCTAAATCTCATCAAATTCTCCAAAATCATGGTATCGATATACCCGTCATACATAAAGGTAAGTTTTGTATCTCAATTTAGTAGATTTTTTAAATTACCTGATTTGTTATAATAATATTATCTTATATATAGAGAGAAATGATTTATTGTTTAAATAGAGTCAAACATGGAGGTAAGTTTTGTATCTCAATTTAGTAGATTTTTTATATGACCTGATTTTTTATAATATTATTGAATGCCTGGATAATACATGGAGGTAAGTTTTGTATCTCAATTTAGTATATTTTTTAAATTACTTGATTTGTTATAATAATATTATCTTATATTGAGAGAGAAATGATTTATTGTTTAGATAGAGTCAATCGATTGATATCATGGAGGTAAGTTTTGTATCTCAATTTAGTAGATTTTTTATATTACCTGATTTTTTATAATAGTATTGAATGCGTAAATAGAAGTAACGAATACAAAATAAAAATTCTGAATTTGGATTTAAATTGACTGGATGTTAATTACCCCGTCCTATGTGCATGTAACAAGTACTATACCATGCATGTCCTCACAATCTTGTTATTTAGTCTCTCCATTGGAGAAAATAATATGTCATGAGGTATTAAGATGTTGGGAAAGTGAATATGTACCAGCATTATTTAGTATATAAAATTATGCATGATATATAGATATATAAAGTTATTGCTAATTGGTTTTGACTTTGAATTTTGCTATGATTAGCCATCATTTTGAGAAATCACGACAAGTATCAATTTACTTGTCGTCAAATTCGTTTTTGAGTTAAAAGTGAGAGATTTGATACGAAATAAATGAAATCAAACTATTATCTGTTTGCTTATATATTCTTACTACTATTTCAAACTATTTCACCTGTTTTTATCTGCACTATTTCACCATTTTCTTGTTTTGTTGCCTAATTTTTCAATCTTTCTTTGGCGGCTTTTTCTTTTTTGGTTAATGTATGTTTTTGGTTTTCATTGATGCAATTACATGTTTGTATGTCTAGTAGCTTTGCCCTGAATATGATAATTATAAACGATAGAGGGCAATCGAATGTCTCATACCCCAGTGGTCGAAGCTGGTGTGGTGGACACTTTTAATTTAGCCCACTCCATTATTAATGTTAGTAATTTTAGGGTTGGCTGAAGGCTGAAGCTTGTGTACAGTGTGTTTTAATAAACAATGAAAATGTTTACAACAAATTTAAGATAATGCTTAAACAAAATACGGACAAAATATAAAAATACAGACATGTAAGTGACATAATCAAAAGAAGATCAATGCCACAAAAGCAGACAAAAAGCTAAATCGATTAAAGCTGACGGAAGAAGCGGCAGAGGTACCTGCATGTTCAATTATTAGGCCACATCATTAGTTTGATAAAACATCATTATAGTTTATGTATTTTTATGAATATTTATGCTTCTCAATGAAATATCGTAACATCAAATTCGAAATTAAATATGAATTAGTGGCATACCGTTGGTTGGTCCTGACGACGCACTAGTCGGAGAAGCTTCATAAAACATGAGAGAAACATATGAAAATCATACTCGTTTACGTTTCTAAGATGTTAATCTAATAAATACTACTAATTAAAGTTATTGATCGATGAGAAGTTAAACCGAAGAATATAATCACTACTCACAAGCGAGTTTGGCGCAGAGTGACACGTCAGGGTTAGTTCCACAAGCCTTGGGAAGATCGAGAGCGTTCTCTTTGGTGAGGTTTAGGGCTTTGAGTATCTCAGGGTTGTTAAAAACGGTGCATAAACACTGTGCGTCTGTTTCTACCATCGCTTTCAACGGCCCGCAACACGACGATGGAGGAGGTGGATTCACCGAGTGTACGTAAGGCTGACACGGCAACAGTTTTTGCACGCAAGCCATCGCCTGAGGGTTTTGTGCCGTAGTCTGGACGGAGTAGAGGACGACGACGGCTACGACCACAGCCATAATTTTGCTAATATCCATTGTTCGTTTTGTGATTTTTCTTTTGAGTTTTTTTTCTTCTTTTTGTTTTCGCGTTACGGGTGAGTATATATGCGTGTTCTTTATAAGTGGAGGAAAATGGAGAATTACATACCATGTTTGTTTTTGTTGTTATTTATGAAGGTGAGATTTGTTTATGAATTTTTATTTCGTGGATTTATTATCTGATTTGCTTTGATTAAGTCATTAAGTGCATGCCTCGAGGATTATTGCAAATTTAATTTACGTGGCCTAGTCCTTAGATTATCTCCTAGTACTGAAATCATTTTTCCCCACACGTTTTATGTAAACACTGATGAATCTGAGTAAATTTTAATCAAAGGTTACTAGCATTGTTTTGTATATTCTCTCTTTTATAAATAAAATAAAGAGAAATACCCTAAAATAGCATTAAAACAAATTTTATGAACAATTATAACACACATTTCATAAATTTCAAAAAATAGCACTATTTAACATATTAAAATATTTAAAATTAATTTTTAGAATTTTTTTTTTAGGTTTGGGTTCTCAATTTCACATTTAGAGTATAGTTTTGAGGGATATATATAGTTTAGTTTTTTTTTTTTGACTTTAACAATATATCGACTGAGTTTATAAGTTCATTCGTTCGCCATAATTCTCTCTGACACGATAATCGAGGCGCCGCTCATCTCATCATCTTCCGACGCCGGTAGAGCTCCGGCTCACCGGCGTCGGGATCTCTCAGTATCTTCGATCCCTCTCTACTTCTGCCTGCAAATCTCGTTTGTGTTTTTGGTTTTTTTCACCGGAGTCCTCTTGAGAATTCAGATCTCTGCTCCGGCTATGCATCAGCTTCATCCACCGTCCCTCGTTCCTCTACATCCACTCTCCTCTCTCAGCGTAGCTACTCGACTGAGTACCCTACTGCCTGAACTCACCCCTCAACCCCCCCAAATGGCCTGATCTCCTTGGTGTTAATCTCTCGATCTGGCCTTTTCCACAGTCAACCATAACATCTCACCGATCCTCGGATTTATATCCTCTCTCCAAGTGGTTTACTTGGCTGCAGCTGGACGGGAGCTCTGTGTTGACGCCGAAGCCTTTAAAGATCTTGACGAAGAACATCATAACTCCGGTTGCTTCTGTCCCAACCTCGATATCTATTTGGCCCAGGTTTGCTCCTCAATCTTACTTTGGAACCCTGGTAGATAGCCTACTCTACTTAGGCTATGATGCATCCCTGCACTGGAATCTCCCTCGATCCGCCTATACTTGCTTTATATCAAGATCAAATTGCTTAGTACCGGTGTTATCTGCTTGGTCAAGACGAGGTTCCCTCGATAGCGGAACATTGGCTTCGTTTAATTTGCTTGAGAACCCTTTGTGTCGAGTTCAATGTGATTCCAGGGATGATCTCTTTGAGGAAGACTGCTTGGTGAAGCTTGGCATTATGACCCCACCGTTACAATGTTGGGGTTACCTTGCCTTCACCAGCATCTTCTATCCGCCTCACCCGACTCCTGAACCCAATCATGAACTTTTTTGCATCTCTATGGAAGTACCGCTTATCTCTGCTTGGTCAAGACGAGTTTCTCTCGGTAGCAGAACATCGGTGGCTCCAAAGTTGCTTCTTAGATTATTTTGTCGAGGTCAGTCTCTTAACCCTGTCCGGATGCTTGCGTTGTGTAGACATATCTTTGAATCTGATCCGACAGCCTGCCTGAACACTATCTTTGAACCCTTTGAACCCCTGCTTCGTTTACCACCATTAGATAGAAAACTTGGGTATGTTGATCTAGTCCAGGAACAAACTGATTACAAGCTTTGTGTGGAATTCATTTACCTCCATTGCCATGAGAGGGATGACCCACCTGTTTTGTTACGGCCTGTTACCCTCCCAATGAGAGCCCCGTTTTCATCTTCTTCAACCGCCATGACCACTCTGCAACCATCTCACCCCTTAGTCTCCTCCATGGAGCACACTTTCAAAAGCTCCAATGCGTCTACCGTAAGAGCGAAGTATGACCACCTTTTGGTCAGGGATTTCCTGAAGCTTGCCTTCAAATTTGAATCCTACAAGACACCAAAAGATCTTTCACCTTTTGCAAACTCCTCAAGGTTGTGCATCTCTTTGGAAGACTCATGTAGTCTTTATCTTTACCTTTCTTGTAACCGTTTGATTCTAAGTTGTAAGAACATCCTTCCTTTGAGGTTTTAAGTTTTTAATGAAAGTTGTTGTGTTCAAATATATATATATATATATATATATATATAGTTTAGTATTTTGAATTTAGAATTTAATTTTGAAAGAAGAATTTTGAATGGGAGATTCTCAAAATAGCTCTAATTTAAGTTTTTTTTCCAAAAACTTAGCACACATCCTTAAAAATGACAAAATTAGCACAAACTTATATATCACTAATAACAAATATTAATAACAAAGTTGAAAAAAATGTTGAAATCGGGAGAACTCTGTGTTCCTCGAGCGAGAGAATATGGTGAGAGTGAGAGAGAATCTGAGAAATGTGAATCTGCCGAACCCAATCCAATCTGAAGTGGAAGTGAATCATAGCCTGAAATCAAGGAAAGAGGTGAATCATTAGTGAAAAATTTGCATTGGCGACATCAGAGGCGAACGACGAGCTCTGGTTCAGATCTCGTTGAAGATCTTTGTGCTATGGTTCAGCAAGATGATCAAGCTAAAGCTTCGTTTTCGTCTGGTTTTGTGATCATGCTTCTTCAAGTATTTTAAGGATGATGACAGTTTTGTGTACTGATCAGTAGAATGGGATCCAATTTGGTTCGATTTCTATGATTCTAAGGCTGCCACGTTTAGATTTTTCATTTCATAGTTCCCCATAGAAATGGTAGTTATGCTGTAAGATTCACATTATAGATTTTTCATTTCATAGTTCCCATAGAATTTGATGTTGAAAGTAACGTTAGCTTGATAAGAGTCACATTATAGTTTTTTTTTTTTTTTCATCTACGTTTGCTTCAATCACTAGTTGTGGTTGAATCTGGTCACATTGGTAGATGGGTTGCATAAGTCTACTAGATAATTTATATTTTTGGCTTCTTCCTTACTGTTGGTAAGAGAATCCTCCAAGGGAACTTCTAGTTTAAAGAATCATGGGAGCATGAATATTCCAAACTGTACCATGGAAAACTATTGTTGAATGTTTCAGTCTTCGGTACCTTATTTCATCATGAGTGTCTCACATTTGCAGATTTTTGACAGGATCGTAAAAGTAGTTACACCAGGAGATGTGGGCGCTAATGCAAGGGATGGGACAAGTCCAGAAGATGGATTTAATGGCCATAAGAAGGAAGCCAAGCTGGAGTTATTTGGTTTCGATTCTCTTGTAAAGGACATAAGCTTGGTTTGAAGAGGTACTTCGATCTTATTTGTTATTAATATTTTTGTGTTGTTCTTTACTAATGTTAGTGTCTCTCTTATTAATAAAACAGTAAGGAATCCTCTTTTATCCAGCTACATGGAAATGACATCTTTTACCTTAAACTATGCTTTACACTTGATCAATTCAACAGTTTCATTTTTTTGATAATGTTGATTTTTTTTGGTATATTATTTATGTCATTTGCTTTGGGAAGCACATTTTCTCTTACTTGTCTTTCAGGTTTGTCTTATAATGTGATGATTGTTAACAAAATTGAAACCTGTAAGTTAAGATAGATGATTAGCAGCAAGAAAAATGTATGATGTGAGTTGGTAGTGAAATTCAGGAAGGATTCCTTAAATTCATGATGAGCTTCATAACAAGCTTAGATTTCAGGATGACTTTCATAAAAAATCTGGATATTGCTAAACACTAGGATAGCACAAAAATGAAACCATTACCTTGTACTAATGGAAATGTTTTTTATGTTTTACAATTATTTTTAGTAATGCTGAGTTTTTATATTGAACATTTCCTTGTTTTATGAATTGAAATATATTTTCATAACATCATTATTCATAGATGCTTCCTTGATCCATTCAAACTTTTGTTCCTTGTTTTATGAATTGAAATATATTTTCATAACATCATTATTCATAAATGCTTCCTTGATCCATTCAAAATAGCTCGTAGAATCTTTTCTCCTATTCTTGTAACTTGAAAAACCAACACCGAGCATCCATCATTACTATAAAACGTTTAAACTTTTGTTGATAACACAGTTACACTATACTACTTTTATGCACAACAAAAATATTTAGGAAGGACATCTCATATATCAGGAAGGCCTTCATCAAAATAAAATAAAAGGAAAACAAAGAAAACAAAACATACATGCCCCATAAGGACTCGAAGAGGGATCTTTGAGTATTGTACTAGCATGTAACCAGTTAGACAAGTCTTTCATTCAAATATAATATAAAAATAAAAGTATATATATGGATATTGCTTGAATAGGTGATTCTTTGAAATTTAGGAAGGTTTCTTAAACTTCATGATGACCTTCATAAAAATTCAGAAAAACACAAAATCAAATCATTAGTCATACATATTCATGTATATATATATATATTTAATATCATGATGTTCACAAAATAAAATCAATATCCTTCACTAAATGGAGTAGTTTGTAATATACTTCAGCAAAACATAAATTAAAAAATGGGTCAAAACTCATTTCTTTAAATTTAGGAAGGATTTCATATTATTTAGGATGATGTCTTTGAATTTTATGAAGGTATCCCTAAATGTAAGCATTAACTATAAGTTCTACAAAATGATTGACCCCTTAAGCTGAGATCTGACATCACAATGAGTAGGAAGATCATAATACATTCAAGTTTAAACTTGTAAATGTACTATAGCACCAAACCTGCAAACTAGAAGCTGAAGAAGCCAACGACGACAACCAAATTTTCTCTCTCTTCATAGATCTCTTCCTCATCTTCCTCCAATCAACAATCCTTTACAAAACACCAATTCTCAAATGAATATACCTTATTAACACGATATAAAGCTTTTTCTCTTTGTGTTGAGCAAACCGATTCTCAAAACGTTCACAGAAATACAGAGAAGAAGAACAACAACCATAGCATCATCTTATGTTAGAAAGAAGAATCAAAGGAAAAGTTCAAAAACTGATGAAGTTGAGCTTCAGAAGTCTTAATCAAGTCAATCCTTCTAATCTCCATCTCCTTACGAAGCCTCACTATCTACTTTGCAGGCTCCATCTTCTTCTTTTCCATGACAATAACTCTCTCATCAAACACTATAATCTCTGCTGCAATGACTCTTGCTCCTTTCCTCCGCCTCTCACCACCATCTCCATAGCTTTTCTTCTTCCTCTTCGATGATCTCTCTCTTTGTCTTCATGACAAGAGTCTTCGATCCACCAACTCCAGCAAATCTATAAACCGTACCAGATATTGTAATTAATACTCCTCAATTTGCTATGTCTCTCTTCATCTTCTTCTTCATAATTATCCTCATCTTCGTGGTCTTGGTAGTGATTATTTGAATTCGGAGTAGTCGCGTGAGAGGACGAGTTGAGATAAGAGCATGATCGAGATAGATGATTGGTCAACGCCGGAACAAGATGAGACGACGACCTCTTCCCATTGTGTTGATTCGATTTGAGAGGACCACAGTCACGGAGAGTTTCGTCGTGATTCTAGAGTAAGGTTGGATTTTTCTTGCGATGGGCATGTTGTAGCGGCTAAAGTTGGATTTTTCTTGCGACGGGCATGTTGTAGCGGCTAAAGCGGTGGAGTACGGTGAATTGAATAAACAAATCGTTTTGGCGTTTCTCCCAGAAATTGATGACGATTAACTAAAAAATGAAGATCTCATATGAAATGATTAACACAAGCTTTGCCAGAAAAATCTAAAATCGTGAATCTAATTCTACCACCACCGTATACGACATAACGACGGAGAAGACAACCAAACTGTGAGAGCAGTTTAATTGAGTTGAGACGTAAGGAACGTAAACCCTTTTGGAGTTTTCCTAGCACGTCAGCAGAGTTACATGGCACAAAGAAGCACAATCACTTGTTTCCAAATTTTAAAACTAAAATTCATAGTATTTATATAAAAAAATGCTAAATTTGGAAAAGTTGAACCTATGTGCTAGTTTTGGAATAAAAACCTTAAATAGTGTTATTCTTGGGCATTTCTCGTTTTGAAATATAATGTTATTTTGGAATTTTCGAGATGTTGTGCTACATTTGAAAAAAAAATCTAATTTTGGTGTTATTTTTGAGAATCTCGCAAAAATAAATTGAAAACAATCAAAAACTAAAATCACCATCCAATATTAGTTTTTAAAAACTAAAATCTAGTATAAAAGAATGGTTAAAAAACCCTAATTCTAAAATGTACATGTCTACTATAACAGTATAACCTTGGTCAATAAGAGTATCTCCATCAAAGAATGTAATGAAAGTATCTTAAAACAAATTTTATTCTTAATTTTGAAAAAAAAAAGTGAAATTAAGTACTTCTTAAGAAACTTTGATATTTCATAGGTCCATTGAAGGTTGTTAAATTTGAGGTTCTTAAAAATAATCTATACTCCACATTGCTATGCCCTTTTGTGAGAAGAGTTTGGGAACTAGCACCAGCTGCAAAGCTTCCCTCAAGTCTGAATCTTGGTGGCAGCAAAACGTCCAATTTGTAAGAAGAACCTGCAATTTTAAAAACCAAAACATGAAAATATTCAAAATAGAAACTGCAGTTTTCAAAACAAAAACCTGCAAGAACACTAAACAGAACCTGCAGTCTTTAAAATCAAATTCTACAGTTTAAAAACCAAAACCTGAAAGTATTCAAAATAGAAACTGCAGTTTTCAAAACGAAAACCTGCAAGAACACTAAACAGAACCTGCAGTTTTTAAAATCAAATCCTACAGTTTAAAAACCAAAACCTGAAAGTATTCAAAACAGAAACTGCAGTTTTTAAAACCAAAACCTGCAGGAACAAAAAAACAGAAACTGCAGTCTTAAGTCTTAGTGATCGGATCCAAAAACACAAAGCCAATTCATCATCAATTGTTAAACTGCTACTGAAGAAGCAAAGAAACTCTCACAGTCTTCAGTATTAGTGATCGGCTTTGTGTTTTTGGATCCTTTCTTAGGCTTCTTCCATTTCATCATATTGATTTTACAAAGGTTTAATTATAAGAAAAAAAGGATTCAAACAATTGTTTACTCCACCAAATATCATCAAAACTCAACAACAACCGTCTAAACAAACAAAATCAAAGGCTAGTTCCAATATCATCTAAAAGATAAAAATTTACTCACTTGAATCTCTCTTAGAACCTCGACACGCTTCCTGACTGTCGGAGTCAAGTTCTCAAGGATATCTAAGTGTTGTCCAGCCAAGTTCTGCAACTTGTTCTGCAGCAAACACACAAATCAGAAAAAAAATTGTACATACGCTATTAAAAGGAACAAACTTTCAAACAATCAAATTAAGATGCAGCAACAATCCTCAAAAGCGAAGAACGATTCATTGAACCCTAATTTCAATCACAACAAATAACTCTAATTCATCACCATCTACAAATGAAATCGGAGAGATTCTTACCAAGGAAAACTGATTGAAACATCATTGAACCAAAGACTATTATTTCGACACTTGAATCGTCGCTGGTTGCACATGCGGTGGAGATAGTGATGACGACGGACAAAGGCGTTGGACCAGTCGCGAGAGAGAATGAGGGAAAGAAAAAATAAAATATATATATTTTTCTCTCTAGCCAATCAGGTGTCGACACAACCTCGATCCTTAGTGATGCTTAAATCTCTAACACAAGGATCGATCACTAGCAAAATTTGTTTTTTTTCATTAATATGATTTATTTTTTAACGTAAGTAACTGTTAAGATATTGCTAATAACCTTTGATAGAGATACTCTAATACATACAAATGTACATGATTACGTGGCGGAAGAATATTGGATCAATGATAATAATCGATGTGGCAACATAATAGGGAAGTGCGCTGAGATGACGTCGTTACCTCTTCTTCTTCAATCCTTCTTTTCGCAGAAAAAAAAAAAGAAAAGAAAAGAAAAAGGAACATATGGTCTGAGAAAGTGATTGGAGAAAGATCAAGATGACGAGAGTCTCAGGTTACACAGTCATCGTTGCTCTATCTATCTTCACACTCTCTCTCTACACTCATTGCGTTCATTCTCGTCCCTTCGTTCTCGTTCTCTCCAACGACGATCTCAACAACGGCTTCGACGATAATGGCGCCGACGACGAGTCCTCTGATTTCGGGGAATCCGAATCTAAGTCCATGGAAGATCTTGACCCCTGTTCATGGCGTCCAATCTTCGAGCCAGACGATTCCGCCGTCCACGTTACCGCAGTATTACTCTGGACTCCACAAAATTCTCGCGGCGGCGGCGAGTGAAGGAAACACTAGTTTAATGGAGGAAGCGGTCTCAGATATAGATTCGTCTGCTTCCTCCGGAGATCCGCACTCTCAGTCGCTGATGGGGTTCGTATACGGGATCGGGATGATGCGGAAGACTAGCCGAAGTAAATCGATTCTGCATCATCATTTCGCGGCTGAGGGAGGCAATACACAATCTAAGATGGCACTTGCTTTCAGATATTTACGACAAAACGTAAGCAGACACTGAGCTCTTTATTCCATCTTTTTTTTTGGTTTCTTGATTAATAAGTGATTATGATTCACAGATGTATGATAAAGCTGTTCAATTGTATGCTGAACTAGCTGAGACTGCAGTCAATAGCTTTCTGATCTCTAGAGATTCTCCGATGATGGTTGAACCTGTTAGAATCCATAGTGGAACAGAGGAGAATAAAGATGCACTAAGGAAATCACGTGGGGAGGAAGATGAGGATTTTCAGATTTTGGAATACCAGGCTGATAAAGGCAATGCTGCGACAATGCACAAAATTGGACTGTTTTATTACTTTGGTTTGAGAGGATTAAGGTGTGATCAGGCCAAGGCCTTGTACTGGTTTTCTAAGGCGATAGACAAAGGAGAGCCAATGTCAATGGAGCTTCTTGGGGAAATTTATGCTAGAGGAGCTGGTGTTGAGAGAAATTATGATATGGCACGTAAGTGTCTTACACTTGCGGTAAAACAAGGTCTCTATTCTGCATTTAATGGTCTTGGTTAATTGTATGTCAAAGGCTATGGAGTTGATAAGAGAAACTTCACTAAGGTACTTCATACTTCCCAGGCTTGCTTCTTTATCTTACTAGAAATTTATTCAACATCACAACCTCTGATCAATTACTATGACATATCAGTGAGTTGAACATATCCATACCCCGTTGGTATTTTCCCTTCAAGTGCAGGCGAGAGAATATTTTGAGATGGCTGCAAATAATGAAGACCCGAGCGGGCATTATAACCTTGGACTGTTGTATCTTAAAGGCATAGGAGTCAAGAAGGATGTGAGGCATGCAAACAAATATTTCTTTGTTGCTGCCAATACTGGTCAACCAAAAGGCTTTTTATCAACTCGCCAAGATGTTCCATACGGGCGTTGGGCTTACAAAGAACTTGAAAATGGTAACTATCTTCCTTACCTTAAATGTCAAAATACATATACTGTAGTTTTATATCTATGCGATTCAGTTAAAATGAAACTCCAAATATGTTAACTAATAGACTTAGAAGATTAATTGACAGGAGTTCATTGGCAATATTTTAAGTCTTGCATATTGTTGCAAGGAGTTTCATTTTAGAGCTTGAGGTAGGAGCGTTGTAATTTGCTAAAACCTATAACCATCAATAGGAATCTCTGTTAAGTTTGTACTGTGTCATGCTTTAATTTTTATTTCCATCCATTTAAGGTGTGTTTGTAGTTTGCTCTGAGCACTCTGAATACATCATTGAGGCATTTTGGTTGTAGGCGACGACTTTTTATAAGCTAGTAGCAGAAAGAGGACCATGGAGTTCTCTCTCTAGATGGGCTCTTGAAGCTTACTTGAAAGGTCATATAGGAAAGGCTTTTCTGTTGTATTCAAGAATGTCCGAGCTCGGTTATGAAGTAGCACAAAGTAATGCTGCCTGGATCCTCGATAAATACAGGGAAAGAAGCATGTGCATGGGAGTGTTAGGGTTTTGCACAGATAAGGAGAGGAACGATCTGGCTCATTCTTTGTGGTGGCGTGCCTCTGAATAGGGAAACGAACATGCTGCATTGCTTATTGGAGATGCATATTACTACGGCCGGGTAAGTCTGCCCATGCTTGAAGTTTAAGAATTCTTCTGTTTTCTGGAAAAATGTTAACATACGGTTAATACATCAAACATTAACTTATGACCCATTTATACCCATTTGATTTTTCCAAGAGATATCATTTCTCATTAATAAAATCTAGACTTTTAACTGATTCAATGGGGGCTCTTACTGATATTCCCAGGGTACAGAGAGGGATTTCGTACGTGCAGCAGAGGCATACATGTATGCTAAATCTCAATCAAATGCACAAGCAATGTTCAACCTAGGTTACATGCATGAGCATGGAGAAGGTCTTCCCTTTGATCTCCATCTAGCTAAATGTTACTATGATCAGGCCCTCCAGAGTAACGCTGCTGCAAAATTACCTGTCACGTTTGCTCTTGCGAGTTTATGGGTTCGTAAAAACTATGCTGATACCACCCTGGTAAGAGAGAGAGACAGAGAGAGTTACTGATGATTTGTGTGTCACCGAATTGTTTTGAATGAAGCTCACGTTTAATGGATGCAGGTACGAGTACTAGATTCTTTACCATAAGTGTCTCCAAAGGTGGAGGAATGGGTAATGTAGTGTTGGAAGAAGGTAACGCGACCATACTAACTCTCTTCCTCTGTCTTATGACCGTTTTATATCTCCGAGGAAGACAACGTAGACATGTGGTTTTGGATCATGTTGGTGCTGACGTGGCACAACCTCTCGCTGGACCATTGGCAGCTTTTCCCTAGTAATCGCTGTACCAGGTGAACAAATCGAAGGTAAAGAAGCAACAAAGAGAGACCAGTTACTCTGTAAAGGTTCTAACTTAGTTTTATACTCTTGACACAATGACAGTATGACACTGAACCATAGGCTATATCAGGGGACTAATTTTGTACAATAACGGTTGCATAATGTATACATTTTTGATGGAAGTATAAAATAAGTAATAATAGCTGAAGGATTATATCGGACTATAGTCAAAGGTTGTGTTAGAAACGTGGGCTACAAGTCCCACGGTCAAAGTCATTATATGTATAATATTGAGTCCCACGAAATTTGTCCAATTACGTAATCACCTTGCTTCCTCTCCATCTATTTTGACTTTTGGTTGTTTCTCTCATTTTCTCAAATCGATCAAATCTCTGAGACGTGAAAAGCAGAGCAAACAAAGAAATTACAGGAAGGTACTAGGTAGAATGAGAGTATCATGTTACAGGATCGTAGTCTTGGCTCTTCTGCTCATTTTCTCACTTGTTATTAATCGAGTTCAGGCGCAGTACTTCGTCCTCAATTTCCCGGATGACATTTTTCTAAGTGACTTTGACAATAACAGCACCAACGCATACTCTGACGACGGCGAGTTCGGGCAAACAGAATCAATATCCGAGCAGGAAGTTGATCCTGGCTCTTGGCGCCCAATCTTTGAGCTGAACAACTCTTCTACCGTTGACCTTACGTTGACGCCGTACTACTCTGGCCTCCAGAAGATTATCTCTGCGGCGAGCGAAGGAAACACCAGGTTGATGGAGGAAGCAGTTACAGAGCTAGAAGCGTCTGCATCAGCGGGAGATCTGCACGCGAAATCTGTGATGGGGTTTGTGTATGGGATCGGGATGATACGAGAGACGAGTGAAGCCAAATCGTTTCAACAACATCAGTTAGCGGCAGAGGGAGGGGATATGCAATCAAAGATGGCACTTGCATACAGATATATAAGGCTAGATGTAAGCAAGCTTAAGTTCTTTCGTTTCTTGGGAAATGTTCTGGCTGGCTAAGTATGCGTTTCTTGATTCTTTTGACAGTTGCATGATAAAGCTGCCCGATTGTATAGAGAACTAGCAGAGACAACATTCAATAGATTTATGATCTCTAAGGACTACACCACGTTTGTACCAATTATTAGAATTCATAGAGGAACATATGAAGATAAAAATATGCTAAGGAAATTCCACGGGGAAGATAGTGAAGATTTCAAGATAGTAGAACACTATGCACAGATTGGTTACCCTTCATCAATGTACAGAGTTGGTTTATTTTACTACTTTGGTATGAGAGGACTAAGACGTGATCACGCCAAGGGAGTTTACTGGTTTTCAAAGGCAGCAGAAAAGGGAGAGCTGAATTCAATGGGAATCATGGGTGATATATATTCCCGAGGAGCTGGTGTTGAGAGAAATTATACCAAAGCGTTACAATGTCTCACACTTGCTGCAGAACAAGGTCTCTATTCAGCATTTAACGGCCTCGGGTACTTGTATCTCAAAGGCTATGGAGTAGCTAAAAACTATACTAAGGTCAGTAATAATTAAAGCAAGTATCAAACAACGGGGATACGTTTCTTTCATTATAGTTCCTTTAACAATAATATCTCTGCAATTGTAGGCAAGAGAATATTTTGAGAAGGCTGCTGATAGTGAAGACCTAAGTGGGATGTATTACCTTGGAATGTTGTATCTTAAAGGCATTGGAGTCAAAAGAGATGTANGTACTACTCTGGCCTCCAGAAGATTATCTCTGCGGCGAGCGAAGGAAACACCAGGTTGATGGAGGAAGCAGTTACAGAGCTAGAAGCGTCTGCATCAGCGGGAGATCTGCACGCGAAATCTGTGATGGGGTTTGTGTATGGGATCGGGATGATACGAGAGACGAGTGAAGCCAAATCGTTTCTACAACATCAGTTAGCGGCAGAGGGAGGGGATATGCAATCAAAGATGGCACTTGCATACAGATATATAAGGCTAGATGTAAGCAAGCTTAAGTTCTTTCGTTTCTTGGGAAATGTTCTGGCTGGCTAAGTATGCGTTTCTTGATTCTTTTGACAGTTGCATGATAAAGCTGCCCGATTGTATAGAGAACTAGCAGAGACAACATTCAATAGATTTATGATCTCTAAGGACTACACCACGTTTGTACCAATTATTAGAATTCATAGAGGAACATATGAAGATAAAAATATGCTAAGGAAATTCCACGGGGAAGATAGTGAAGATTTCAAGATAGTAGAACACTATGCACAGATTGGTTACCCTTCATCAATGTACAGAGTTGGTTTATTTTACTACTTTGGTATGAGAGGACTAAGACGTGATCACGCCAAGGGAGTTTACTGGTTTTCAAAGGCAGCAGAAAAGGGAGAGCTGAATTCAATGGGAATCATGGGTGATATATATTCCCGAGGAGCTGGTGTTGAGAGAAATTATACCAAAGCGTTACAATGTCTCACACTTGCTGCAGAACAAGGTCTCTATTCAGCATTTAACGGCCTCGGGTACTTGTATCTCAAAGGCTATGGAGTAGCTAAAAACTATACTAAGGTCAGTAATAATTAAAGCAAGTATCAAACAACGGGGATACGTTTCTTTCATTATAGTTCCTTTAACAATAATATCTCTGCAATTGTAGGCAAGAGAATATTTTGAGAAGGCTGCTGATAGTGAAGACCTAAGTGGGATGTATTACCTTGGAATGTTGTATCTTAAAGGCATTGGAGTCAAAAGAGATGTAAAGCAGGCAACCAAATACTTCCTTGTGGCTGCAAATGCTGAACTACCAAAGGCTATTTATCAAATGGCCAAAATGTTACATGTTTCCGCCAGGATCAAGAATAACCTAAACATGCTGAAATTGGTAACTAATTTACTTAAATGCAATGAACTTTATATCCATATGGTTTTAGTGAAATTGAAAGTATGAAAAAAATTTGATCGTGTTCTGTTTGGATTATTACCTCAAAAGATTAGCTAATTGATTGTTCATCAAGGGTATTTCAATGTCTCATTTTCTTTAATTGAGGTAGGAGTGGTCTAAGTACCTTAAAGGGTTTAGGATGTAATACACTTGTTTCTACTTATATATGGTTGTCTCTGCTATTTGATTTTCACTCTGTCTTGCTATAATATGTAAGTAACATTTTGTGAGGAATTTTGTACTTTGATCGCTTATTCACTTTCCTAGCATTTTGGTTGCAGGCTGCAGCTCTTTACAAGTCAGTAGCGGAAAGAGGACCATGGAGTTCTCTATCTAGATGGGCTCTTGAATCTTACGTTAAAGGTGATTTGGGAAAGGCTTTTATATTGTACTCAAGAATGGCAGAGCTTGGTTACGAAGTAGCACAAAGTAACGCTGCATGGATCCTCCATAAATACGGTGAAAAGAGCATGTGTATGGGAGTTTCTGGATTTTGCATGGATAAAGAGAGGCATGAGCGGGCTCATGATTTGTGGTTGCGTGCCTCTAAACAAGGAAACGACTATGCTGCTTTGCTTGTGGGAGATGCATATTACTATGGCCGGGTAAGTTTGCACTTGTTAACAAACTTATTGTGCTGACTGATATCTCATGATGGTTTGTACTCGTGTTTCCTCAGGGTAAGGAGAGGGATTTTGTACGTGCAACAGAGGCATACATGTATGCAACATCTCTATCAAATGCACAAGCTATGTTCAACCTCGGTTACATGCATGAATATGGACAAGGGATTCCCTATGATCTCAATCTTGCTAAAAGTTACTACAATCAAGCCCTCGAGAATGAACCTGTCTCCAAATTGCCTAATATGTCTATCATGCTTGCTTTTGTGAGGTTGTGGGTTCACAGAAACTATGTTGATATTTCCATCATGGTGACTCTTCTTCTAGCCTCTATTATAATTGTTCTACATCTCCGTGAGAGACGGCGACACCTCAGAGTTCTTATCGGATCACATCGGTCCTGACGTTGCACAACCTCTCGTCGTTGCGTCTACTGCTTTCACCAACGAATCCTGATTTGTTTATATATGTACAGGTTGATTAATACTAGTTGTATAGTTGTGACACTGTACAGGTTGATTCCTATTTGTTTTATATGTATATAATTAAATTGATTTGTACTTTCTCTTTAACTCACTTTGATTATTGATAAAATTATGTTTACTCGAATGACGAATGAAATTTCCGATTGAGGATCGAAGTAGTTATATCTACGTTTTATTTCAACAATAGACAACAATGGTCAAAGCCATTGGTAGTAGTAACTTTTATATCAAGAAAACGTGGCTTGCAGAAAATGGTAGTGTTTATGACTTGCATGTTTTTAATATTTCTTCTTAATTAAACTGAATCAACGAAAATGAATCATCGTTGAATATGCAATTTAATAATACGACATCCACGTACTTGCGTTTAAGCGGCCCTCACGTTGAGCCAAAAACAAACAATGTGACGATAAGTTAATAACAAAATAAATCGTATATTTTAAACTCCAATGAATATTTCGCTCCTTATAATAATCATTAACATTATTCGAAGTTAGTAGCCACATTTCAATTTCGTTTGTTTGGATCAATTTAATCGTCTTTCTCGTCACGTCTCGTCTCGCCTCGTAGGAGAAAGATGTCGTTGATGGATAATCTATTAGGAATCCTCCGCGTTCGTGTCAAACGTGGTGTAAACCTCGCCGTACGTGATGTCTCTAGCAGCGATCCTTACGTCGTCCTCAAGTTAGGTCGCCAGGTTAATTTCTCTCTATCACTTTGTCTCTCACTCTCAAATTTTCAGAAACTTATAATACAACAAACTTAGAATTCAAAAACTCTTGTTTTGCAGAAACTCAAAACTAGAGTGGTGAAGAAAAACATAAACCCACAATGGGAAGAAGATTTGACATTCACAGTCACCGACCCTAATCTCCCGCTTACTCTGGTAACAAATTTAACAATCACTTTCTAAACCAAACCGGTCCGGTCCTAGAATTACAAAATCGTCTTTGGTTTAAAAACAGATAGTGTACGATCACGATCTCTTCAGCAAAGACGACAAAATGGGAGACGCAGAGATCGATTTGAAACCGTACATAGAAGCCTTACGAATGGAGCTCTCAGGTTTACCAGAAGGAACCATCATAACAACGATCGGTCCGAACCGCGGGAACTGCTTAGCTGAAGAAAGCTACATCCGTTGGATCAACGACCGTATCGTTCAGAACATTTGTCTCCGACTCGGCAACGTCGAGCGTGGTGAAGTCGAGATCGAACTCCAATGGATTGATCTCCCCGGTTCTAAAGGCTTGTAAACAAAATTTAACAATTACTTATGGGCTTTTACTCCTATATTGGGCTAAGCCCATTATATAAACAAATATAAAACCGATCAATACGAGAGTCCGGTTCGGTGATTTTATTCACAAAAGAAAAAAACATATACTAATATTGAAACATACTTTATGATTAAAGTATTTAATAAACTATGTGCGTTTGAAGCCATTGGTTTTGCGTCTGCCCAAGACGACGGCACGAATTTTAGTAATTGATGTTTAGTTTTAAAGGAATCATCAAGTTATCGAAAGGACAAGATATTTTTACGTTTTCGTATATTCTCTTTTTTATTTTTCTTTTGTTTTTTTCCTTTTAACGAAGTGAAGAAAAACAAAAAAGAGATGAAAAAGATAACTTTTGTGCAGCAATAGCCAGCTTTTGAGGAACACAATATAATATAACTTAAAATTTTTGAAACTGAGTAAGAAAAAGTTGGTAATTTTTCAGATCTTTTTTTTAAAGGAAAAAAGATGGCTAACTACACGAACTATTGAAAAATATATAGTTGCACATAAGTATACTATTGTATTTTTAACTATACGAATTATATGTATTATATGGCCATATGCATGAACTAGATGACGTTATGTGATCAACACCATAAACATATAATCCGGTACACTGGTCGACTGACTCCGGCGAAGACCGACGTTGACTCCAGTGAAGTCCGACGTTGACTCCGGTGTTGACCAAAAAAATGTATTAATTTTTTTTCTATTAAAACTCAAAAACAAGAAATATTATGTAAACATTTTTGTTTTTCATGATTAAAAAATATATTCAGTTCAATATCTAAATATTTTTATATATCTCTAACTTATTCATTCTTATAATTAGTTAATTTTTATTTTTAAAGCTAAAATAATGATTAATTATAAATCTTTGATAATAAGATTATTTAAATACTACAAAATCATAAAATCAAATTCAACTACTTTCATTATAAAAAAATAATATGCAAAAAATTGAGTATATGACTCTTTACTTTATAGTTTGCATAGTAAATGTTGTATAAAATTTTATATATTTTTACTATAAAATTTGCATATTCTTAATAACATGTATACAACAACAAAATAAATTCACAATATTTACTTCTAATATATAAAAGATAAACATACAAAAAATTGATTTTAGCTAAACAATATAGAGGGTATGTTTGCAAAAGGGTATAAAATAAAAATATTTTTGCAAATACCTTTATATTACATCTTGAAAATAATTATCAATGATTTTTATTTAACTATTAGTTTATGTTTTAAAAATAAAAATTAACTAATTATAAGAATGAATACATTAGAGATATATAAAAATATTAATATATTGAATTGAATATGTTTTTTAATCATGAAAAACTATTAATGATTTAATATAATTTTTTTAAAAAAATTTAGAATATAATTTTTTTAGTCAACATTGGCCTTCGCCGGAGTCAACGTCGGAGTCAATCGACCGGTGTACCGGATTGTATGTCTATAGTGTTGACCACATAACGTCATATAGTTCATGCATGTGGCCATGTAATACATATATTTCGTGTAGTTAAATATACAATAGTATATTTGGTATGTGTGACCATATATTCCCCTATATTTGGTGTAGTTAGCCATTTTTTTCTTTTTTTAAATATTCTCTGTTCTATTTCTTATTTATTCTTTAATAGGTTCAGCCTTTTAGAGAACTCAAAACCGTGCAAAATAAGATTAAAGTTAAAAAATTTAATATATAGTATATAAAAATAAAAAGGTTTTGTGAAAGCATCTAATCTATCTATCTATACATATATGCTTTTTTCATTGATTCGTAGCCGTAGATCGGTATTTGGTCTGATGTTTTCTTTTGGTCGGGTGAAACTTTCAAAATTGTAAAACAGACCCTTTTATTCTTGATTTATATCTTAAACACCCCCTTATGTTTATTATCATCCAAAAAGTAGTGAAAACATTGAGTTCGGGTCGGATGCTTAATGAAGCTGACTAGAGTGCCACGCCTCTAATTTTGGATTTGAATTTTCATTTGTACTCCCTAGCCCCCATCATTAACCTCTCTACGCATGCCTCTCCTTGCTTCCTCACTTCTCTCTCTTCCTCTACTTCTTTTACTTTTATAAAATTGTTTTTCTTCACGTTTATAACTTTTTTTTTACACTCATTCACTTCAACATAGTAAATAATAAATCCATATAGTATCTGATAAAATCCATTTGTAAATTTAGGTATACTAAAGTTATTTATTTGGACAATTATATACTTCAATCTGTCAAAACTAATTTATTTACATATATAATTATGTTTTTAGTAATCGGTATGATTACTTTGCAGATATTTTCAAAATCAAATTGTACGTGATTAATTTTTGTTTATGTGTGTCTACAATACCATCTCTATAGACTATTTGTGTTCTTCATAAAAGCTAAAAACATTTCATATCAAATAGGAATCTTCATTAGTCATCATCCGTTCATTAGTGGGGAGTGTATGATTTGATTGCAATTAGAAGGTATGCTTTTGCTAAGCGTGTTAAAAGCACAAACGCATGGACCTTGGGTTTGCGTGAGAAGCATATGCAATGCCATACATAGTGTAACTTTTAATGAAATTAATCAAATACGTAGTTGATTTCTTTAATAATTCATGTAGAGTATACGGTACTTATGACTAGTGATTAATAGTCAAATAATGAATTTTTTCTTTTGTTAATCATAATTGTCATCTTTTTATTTAACCGTCTATTTCTATTTGTTTCTACAACAATTAGTCCACCAATGCATGAGACTCATAATAGTTAAAAAGGATATAAGGTTTGTCGCTATCAAAATATGGTAAATATCCGTCGAAACAGCATCTTTTGTAATCTCTAACCGCATGAGAACGATCTATAAAAGGAGTGAATAATCTACTTATCAAATACAACGGCTAGCTCCACATCTTAGAAGTATTGAAGAACATAATCAAGTATCTAATTTTGTTTTCTCATGCATGTGTTTTTTTTGGGGTTTTCTCATGCATGTTAAACCGATGAGATGAGCCAAGAAAAAGAAGAAAAAAACACGGTCAGCTTCAACCCAATGGTTCGAAGGGCAATCGTTATCTGGTTTCAAATTTCACAAATTAACCATTGAGGACAAGAAAACTATATCAAATAACTTGTAGGGCTCTGTTATTAGAAATCTTTTGTGATGAATTTCTTTAACTAGTGATAATTTCGTCTAAATACACAATGTAATGCATTATTTATTTATCTATTTTTTGGTTTTAACATAATTGAAGTTTGTGAGAGAAAAACAAAGCATAGTTTGATGCAAAACATGTATATCACGCACTTATCATTCCCATTGATTAACGTATTTAATGAGAATAGTTTGTCGATTTTTAGGATCAGCCCATATATATAAGGCCAACTTTATTTATAAGTATTGAGTTTTAACTGTAAAAGCAGGTCAATATATATATAGATCATAAAAGGTGTTAATTTAGTCAAAATTTGCTTTAGGAAACCTAATTATCTTACCCTCTTTTCCATTTTTCCCGTTAAAGTGTTTGCATTTAGGTCAATTATAACTTTCTCGTTTCAAGTGTTTTAGCTAAAAGGTCAAAGAAAAAAAAAAAGATGGCCAGGAAACACGAATTTTTACCATTTTTTAGTTATTTTTTTATCAGAACAACCCCTATATTATATTATAAGTATTGTGCTTTAAAAAGAGTTTTGAAAAACATTGGAAAAATAAAAAGCTGGAAAGAAAAGAAAAAGAAGAAGAGCTTATGTTTGTAATTGTATGGGATGATGAAAGAGCAGAGAGACTGGTTTGATGGAATATTGTGTTTCCTCAAATATCAGCAGCACTCCTCATTATATCATCAACCGATTTGCTTTTTGTACGGACTTTTTAATATATTTTTCTTAGGTAAAAAAGAGCAACACAACATCAGATTGATCTATCTCTATTCTCTCCTATGTACACAACACCAGAACCACACCCTCTTTTATTTAACTTCTTTTTAAATATCTTTTATACTTACATTGTTATTATTTTTTTTGGATGAATTTATAGTATCTTTTGAAAGTTTGGTATTATTTTTGTTTCAACGAAAATATTAAAATTGATTTTTTATTTTATTATAGGCATTCCATATAAACCAATTAACTACTAGGCGTTCCATATGAATTTCACGCTCTAATCCAGAAAGAAAAAAAACTGCATAAGTTGTGGTATTGGTTTGCCTCCCTTAATTAAAAACCTCAATAGCCAGCAGTTTAACAATTTTTCTTCGAACCATGTAAACTTTGGCACTTGAATTCACACAAAAAAAAAAATTTACAATTTGCGTAATGTTATACACGTAGCTATCCCAACATTGAATGCACTCGTATGAATGAGCATGCTCGCCTCAACCGTACCAAACATACTCTTATCAAAAACAGATCTCTAGTTTAGACATTTAAATGCGTTGATGCTATTATATGTCACCAACGATTTTACAATTTGGAAATTTTGTGAATAGATGAAAGTAAAATCCATGCAATGATAACTCAACACACATGTCGTAGTAAAAGTGATTTTGATCTTATGTTAATGATATCACATAGTTCTGTTCTCTTTCATCCCTAATAACTAAAAGTCTCTAGTTGGGATCTACTTTGTTCAATTGTGACCATTTTCCAAAAACTTTCAACCCTTTTTGAGAGAATTCTTTTGATGTTTTAAAACCAATTTTCTAATAAGTTCATATAAACACCAAATCTGGCCTATCACTTTAAGGGTCCGAATGGTGATAGCGTAATTGAATGTGCGGAACAAACGGTTTTATAGTACGATATGTGCGAGATAAAAATATTTGCGGGACAAGTGCGGTTTATGCAGAATAAGCGGTACAAAATAATGTTTGATTGGTGAAAAAACTACTAGCGGTATTGTTAATAAGAAATTTTTTCAGTTGTTAATCAGTAATTTTTTAAACTTCTATTTTTTCTGTAAAATTAAAAATTTCTTTTTAAAACATAAGTAAATTGGATTACAATTTTTTTTTCTTATATGTTTCTAATATCAAAAAACTGGATTGCAATTTTTTTTTCTACTGGATTGCAATTTTTTTTGTTTATGTTTTTTATTTATTTTATTTTAAATTATTTACATGTATATTTTTTGCAGTTTTATTCTTATAAATTTGTTTTTCAAAGTTAAAACTGATTTTTTTATCATATATGAAGAAATAATGCTGTAGATTATTTTCTAAAAAAATCGAAAAATTAAATGATTTATGAAATCTTTTAATAATTTTTAAATTAAAAACAAATTTAACATAGAGACATTTGTTAATATATAGCATACTGATTAATTCTTTTTCAAATCATAAATTGAAAATAATAAATATATAATTAATATTTTATTGTGTTTAGATGCGTTTTTCGAAACGAACCGCTAGATAATTGAGGGTTCGAACGCGGTCCATGGCATATTACTTTGTTTGAAAAACGCAAATGAATTATTTTTTCACTTTGCCAAAACCGCAAACGACTGAACATTATCGTGACTGGTGACTATAGTGCATTTTTGACAAAAAAAAAAATCTAATACCGCTTTTCTACTGTCTCTATTCACTACCTAAAAATAAACCAAAGTTTTTTTTTTGTATAGCTACTTTTTCTTGTAGTAATATTATGTTTAAATTTATTATTTTCTAATTACTAAATCGGGACTATTACTAATACTGTATACTAAATTTTAGTAATTAAAATAGAGATAAATTTATTAGATCAACGGAATTATATTAATTTATATACTATTTAGAAAAGAACAAAAAAAAGAATATACTAACAGAAGCAAAAACAGAGAGCCTCTGCTTTGGACTACGCAAAGCGCACAAGGCCGCCTCTCTTTCACTATCCCCGAAGCTCCACCACGCACCCACATCAGGCCATCCAACAACCATTTTTATTTCGTTTTTATTACCTTCTTTTGTCCTATTACAATCAAATTTACATTACATTACATCACTCATTTATGTTGGATTGTTATTTTCTAACCAAAAAGAATATATATACTGTATATATTTCCCTTTAATTTATTTTCACTTGAGCTATTCTCAAATTTTACATTTAATGTTTTCTACTCCTACACACGAAACTAGTTCTGAAAAAAAAAACTAATCGAACGAAAATAACTAAAACAATGTGGTCATTTTGAAAGAATAAAGATAAATATATATTGTCTCAACGGCAAAAAAAAACAAAAGAATATAAAAATGTGGTCACTTCTCAACAACACTCACTTTACTCTTTTTTCCCCCTTCACACACTTCTCTCCCAAACTAAAGACAAAACACTCTTCTCTCTCTCTCTCTCTCTCTTTTCACACTCTCTTCTCCGGCGAAACAAAGATGATAACGGCGACGGACTTTTACCATGTCATGACGGCTATGGTTCCGTTATACGTAGCTATGATCCTCGCTTACGGCTCAGTCAAATGGTGGAAAATATTCACACCAGACCAGTGCTCCGGCATAAACCGTTTCGTAGCTCTCTTCGCCGTTCCTCTCCTCTCTTTCCACTTCATCGCCGCTAACAACCCTTACGCCATGAACCTCCGTTTCCTCGCCGCTGATTCACTTCAAAAAGTCATAGTCCTCTCTCTCCTCTTCCTCTGGTGCAAACTAAGCCGCAACGGCTCCTTAGACTGGACCATCACTCTCTTCTCGCTTTCCACTCTCCCAAACACTCTAGTCATGGGGATACCACTACTCAAAGGCATGTACGGTGACTTCTCCGGCCAGCTGATGGTTCAAATCGTTGTGCTTCAGTGTATCATCTGGTACACGCTTATGCTTTTTCTCTTTGAGTACCGTGGAGCTAAGCTTTTGATCTCCGAGCAGTTTCCGGACACAGCTGGATCTATTGTCTCGATTCATGTTGATTCCGACATTATGTCGTTAGATGGAAGACAACCTTTGGAGACTGAAGCTGAGATTAAAGAAGATGGGAAGCTTCATGTTACTGTTCGTCGTTCTAACGCTTCGAGGTCTGATATATACTCGAGAAGGTCTCAAGGCTTATCCGCGACTCCTCGGCCTTCGAATCTAACCAACGCCGAGATTTATTCCCTTCAGAGTTCAAGAAACCCGACGCCTCGTGGGTCTAGCTTTAACCATACTGATTTTTACTCGATGATGGCTTCTGGTGGTGGTGGTGGTGGTGCTAGGAACTCTAACTTTGGTCCTGGAGAAGCTGTGTTTGGTTCTAAAGGACCTACTCCGAGACCTTCGAACTACGAAGAAGACGGTGGTGCTGCTAAACCAACGGCTGCTGGAACTGCGGCGGGAGCTGGGAGGTTTCATTATCAATCTGGAGGGAGTGGTGGTGGTGGTGGCGGAGGAGCGCATTATCCGGCGCCGAATCCAGGGATGTTCTCGCCTCAGACTGGTGGCGGTGGGGGTGCGACGGCGAAAGGTAACGCTCCGGTTAGTGGTGGAAAGAGGCAAGACGGAAATGGAAGAGATCTTCATATGTTTGTGTGGAGTTCGAGTGCATCGCCGGTTTCAGATGTGTTCGGCGGTGGAGGTAACCACCACGGTGATTACGCCGCCGCTACGAACGATCATCAAAAGGACGTTAAGATCTCTGTACCTCAGGGGAATACTAACGGTATGTATGGTCCCTCACTTTTACTCTCTTGTTTTGGTTTTGCTGTTTAATTTACTTTCTTTACAAAAACAACCCTCTTGGTTACAATTGATTTTCATTTTCGTAATGATTTTTATTGGCTTTTAATCAAGATTTGGGATTTGGTAAGTAGTGGCTTCTTTAATTGTTGAAATGTGTTGTTGTTGTTGGCTTTGTTACAGACAACCAGTTTGTGGAGAGGGAAGAGTTCAGTTTCGGTAACAAAGATGATGATAGCAAAGTTTTGGCAACGGACGGAGGAAACAACATAAGCAACAAAACGCCGCAGCCTAAAGTGATGCCACCAACAAGTGTGATGACAAGACTCATTCTCATTATGGTTTGGAGGAAACTAATCCGTAATCCCAACTCTTACTCTAGTTTATTCGGCATCGCTTGGTCCCTCGTCTCCTTCAAGTATGTACTGTTTCTATTTTTTTTACTTTTATTTTGAGTCTATAATACTTTAACCACTTTCTTGATAAGAAAAGGGTCAGTCTTGAATGCTTCTATGTTTGAAAGTTTATTATAGATAGATTGTAGTTTGAAAGAAAAGATTTGAGAAAGATTTGTGGGAATTAAATTGATGTGGTCTGTGCAGGTGGAACATTGAAATGCCAGCTCTTATAGCAAAGTCTATCTCCATACTCTCAGATGCAGGTCTAGGCATGGCTATGTTCAGTCTTGGTCAGTTTCTTTTTCTTTCTTTTTTTAATTTTTTAATTTTTACTTCTCTTTTCATTTATTACATAATTAATACCATAAAACAGTCAATTGTTCTCTTTATTCTGACCTTCATTCTTTAGAGTGTTTTTTTTTAATTTAAAAAACAAGAAACCAAATCATCATGTGGATGCATGATTCTCTGCTGGCTTTTTCTTTTGAAGTTTTTATTTATTTATCGAAAACTAGATAAACATGTTTGTATCAAAAAAGCAAACAAAACTGGCTTCATAGCAGAAAGCATGCTCCACAGTTCTCTGCTTATCATCATAACATGTCTCTCTCTTTAATCGTAGGAACCCATTTTTATTTTATTTTTTACTAAAAGTAACAACATTTTTTGAAAAATATTTAATGTCTCTCTTATCGATGAAAAAACTTCTTTTACCTTATTAATGTTTCAGTAGAATTCCATCAACTGAATATAAAAATTTGTTTAATCAGTAACTTTATTGAAAAATCAATATAAGGATAAATGATAATGATGATGTTAATGGTGGTGGATTAGTGGCTGTGATGATTGTTTTTATGTCACTCTTTTGCAGCTAACCTGTTTAAAAGAGTAGGATATTTAAGTTAAACCAAAAGGCAAAAGAATATTAAATTGTTTACTTACTATGTAACTTTTTTTTTGTAATGTGTGTTAAAGGGTTGTTCATGGCGTTAAACCCAAGAATAATAGCTTGTGGAAACAGAAGAGCAGGTTTTGCGGCGGCTATGAGATTTCTCGTCGGACCTGCCGTCATGCTCGTTGCTTCTTATGCCGTTGGCCTCCGTGGCGTGCTCCTCCGTGTCGCCATCATCCAGGTATTTTTTATTTTTATTTTGCATGAAACAATTCTGCATAATATAAAATATAAATTTAATCTAAAAGTTGCATAGAGAGTTGGAAACATCCTATATTATGAAACAAAAATATTTACGTAGTATTTAATTGTCCTAATAAATTTTTTTTTTTCATTGATAAAAACAGGCAGCATTGCCACAAGGAATAGTACCGTTTGTGTTCGCTAAGGAGTATAATGTGCATCCTGACATTCTTAGCACTGCGTAAGTTTATTAATCCATCATATAGTTTTGTCGTAATATATAATAAATGTTGTTTACTAAAAAAAAATCTGGTTGCTTTGTTTTTCATTGATGAGTAAATTTGATTAGGGTTTATTTTGGTTTAACGTGAATGGTAATGTTCTTTTTGCAGTGTCATCTTTGGCATGCTGATTGCGTTGCCCATAACTCTTCTCTACTACATTCTCTTAGGGCTATGATGAGATATTACCTTAAACACAGGGACCTTTTGTAAATCTTTTGGGTGATTATGAAATGTGAAAACAAAAGATGCCCTTTTTGTTGAATACCCACAAATTTAATCATAAAAAGCAGCCTTTAGTGAATCTTCGAAGATAATTTGGAGAAAGAAGCTCTTGAAGAAAGGAAGAAGAAGAGGTCTTAAGTAGGAGCTTGGCAAGTTTTACCTTTTCTTAGTTTTAATGAACATTCGTGTTTCTTTTGGTAGGTTGTAGGAATTTGTAAAAGCGTTGCTACTTTTAAGTGAATTAAAACGTTAAGGAAAAAAACTCAAAAGTTTAATTAATTTATGTTTGCATGCTAAAGTGATAATAGGTGTGTAAATGTATCTATTCTCACAACAATAAATTTAACCATTTGTACGAATTATGCAAATGAACTAACTTAACTTAGCAGATCTATGATAGGTCAGAAACTAACATAGTAAAGTACATTTCAAACAAAAATGTCGGCGAAAGAGACTTCTCTCCGGTTAATTTGGATTTTTTTTTTCAAATCTAACTATGAAGATTAGTTTAAGAATGATAGAAATTTCATGTAGTTTTGGTGGGAGGTTATGAAATAGCATGTGACTATAACAACGTACTCGAGAGTTTTGGTTCGGATTCAACAGAACACTCGATTAAATGTAGAAAGATCGATGAAGCACTTAAAGAGATAGGGACTTGGTGCATGCGTACGTTATTCAAATTGGTCAAGATTCCTCTTCACTGCGTTTGTGGAATCTTAAAAGATTCGTTTAGTGTTGTCAATTGTGTATTCTTTTCCTTTTTCTGATTCTTCTCAGAATCATTACATACCACTTAAATGTGCTGATGCTTTCCATGGGTTTTAGCTTTTATACGGTGAAGACAAATTAATCGTCATATTTATACGACGATCTTATATAATGATGATTAGTTTTGTTTATAAACTATAGAAATCCTCGATATTTAATTTAAGTTCTATACATCAACAGTATACAAATTGGTCAATTACAAACCCGTTTTATTATTTTATTTTTTGCATGAAATTACAAGTACAAGGTTTGCTTGTAATTTGTAAAGTGGAAAAATTGTGAAGTGATAGTAATAAATATGGGAAGGTGTAATAATTAGAAGGACGAAAATAGTTAAAAGAGAGCAACCATAAACTTATGGCACGCCTCACGTAGAAACTCATCATTTATACATTCTGCATGAGACGGCTACAACCGCCGTTGTATTCTTCAAATCTTCAATGTTTCCAAATAAAGAATACTACTATTGTTAATTCTTAATTTCTTAAAATAAAATTTGTGTATTTAATCTGCAATTTAACACTGTTTATTTCAATATTAAAAATAAGTAAAAAAGCAAAAATATGTCTTACTCATAGAAGAAATAAAAAAGAAGAATGAGACAAAAGAGAAGAAGACGACGCCGTGTCACTTCGCTTTTTTATTGCCACTCAACACACAAACATTTTTTCAGAAGCTTCCAATTCTGTATTCATTCTCTGCTGCTGCTCTCTCTCAATGTTTTGTTTTCTTTTGTTTAATCTATTTTTACATGTATGTATAAAATCTAAAATACTGTACATTGTAATATGATAGATTTCCATGAATACCTTGAATAGCCGAAAAAAGCCTTGAATAGTTTTTTTTTTTAACTTTGGACGGATGAGATTGTTGATATTACATGAGAGATTTGAAAGGAACGAGGTCTGTCTCTCATAAAGAAGTTAATCTCGTCACGGAAAAGATTTCGCATTTACTGGATTTGAGATTTTTCCAGTCATTTAATTTAACAAGGATGACGTGAAAACGTATAAGGGTATAAACGTCATTTCGGAAGGCCATAGTTGCAGATGTTAGTGTCTCTGCCTGCCACTAGACGGTGTTGGGTCGGCCGTCGCCCAGACAGCTTTGAGAGCTTTTTGTCATTTGTCTTTTTCNTTTTTTTTTTTTTTTTTTTTTTTTTTTTTTTTTTTTTTTTTTTGTAGTTGTTGTTTCGGGTCTTTAATTGATTTTGTTTCTTTTCAAAAAATAATCGTATTTTTCTATTCTTTTCTTTTGTTACTTTCGTACATTAGATTTTATTTTTGCTGAAAAAGAGAAGGTTATATAGGAAAAAAAAAGATCTAGTGCTTGAGAGAACAAAAAAAAAAGGGAAAGATTTATGATATTATTTCGTACAGGAAAGATTAGATACGATATTTTAAACAAAAATAGATTAGATACGATATGACGACCAAATAAAAAACATCACTTCTTCGCTGCTTTTTTAAAGATACTATAGAATATATTTCAAAATTAATTTAAATCATTATGTAGGGCTTTATCATTATCATCCCCTATATGATAAAATAGAAGTACAAAACATTGTTTTATAAACTATGTAATTTTAATAAGTTGGTTACAAATAGATTAATTATAGATTAAGTTTTATATTATTTGTATAGTTTGAATTTATTGTTTTCAAAAATCTTAAAGAGAATATTCTAATGAATCATTTGATATTATCTAACTTACCATATTTTTTTATTAAGTTATTCATCAAATAAAATCCTTTGATATCTAACTTAACATATTAATTTATTAATTATTATTATATTTCACCTCTCATTTTTATATATGAGTCTATTTTATAAAACAAATAAATTATCATATTATTTATTATAATTAAAAAATAGTTTTATATCCGGATATTATTAGACTAGATGGAAGAAGTAACAAAGGAGAAGAATTAGAGCTGGGCAAAATAACCGATAACTAAATAACCGACCGAAACCGAACCGAAAAAAACCAAACCGAACCGAACCGAAATTCTTCAAATACCCGAATGGTTAGTAAAAATCTATATCCAAACTAACTGAAACCGAACCGAACCGAACCGACAATTAAATGGTTAACCGAAATATCCGAAAACCTAGAAGATATCAAATATTATATACTTAATATTATGCAAAACTATAAAATAAACTTAAAATATAAATTATTTCTAGATTCAAAACAATTAAATATTTTAAATAATCAATATATGTAAATGTTATTATTTTGAATTTACAAAGTTAAATACTATTTTGTAAAATTGAATCCATATTTTTCCCTTTTTTGTATTTTTGTTATTGTATATTTGGTTAATTTTGGTTATATTCGGTTAGTTTTGGTTATATTTGGTTTATTTGGTTAATGTTAATATAATTTATGTTAGTTATGGTTATTTATTTAAATAACCAAACCGAAACCGAACCGAAAGAAACCGAACCGAACCGAACCGAAATTTCAAAAATATCCAAATGGTTACTATATTACTATATCCAAAATAACCGAAACCGAATACAACCGAACCGAAACCGAATGGTTAACCGAATGCCCAGGCCTAAGAAGAATGATATCAAGGCTCCATCTAGGCTTCAAGTATCATAAATGGTCAAATTGGTGTCCACTGAAGGCCTAAGATGATTCTACTCTTAGTAAAGATAAAGGAGAAGAAGATACAAGAATCTGGAAAGCCCATCAAAGCCCATGAAAAAATGAGAGAGAAAGATATTGAATAAGTCAAAAGAAGGCAAGTGGGAGCAAAGAGACATTGAGAGTAATCACATGTGACCAAAGATCAGTTAAGGAGTTGTATCTATCTATATGGGGCGTCCACCAACATTCAATGATCACATGTTGCTATTAGAGGGTCCACCAACATTCAATGATCACATGTTGCTATTAGAGGAAGATGGAACAAATGGGAGAGTCACATGTTGGCTTAAGAAGCCATTTTGGAGCTGTCACTTTCTATGGTTGGGACCAGCTCCCCTCTCTCTTTATGTCACTATCTATACATGCTATTGTGTATATTTGTATGTATATATGACCGTTGGAGCTAGGTTAAAGAGACCACATACGGTTCTCATTCATTTATGTATAAATATGTAACTCATATGCTTAATAAAATCAAGCTCTCCAATGGGGGGTTTTCCCCTTACCAAAAATCGTTTATTATACATTCAAATGGGTAGATTTTAGTCTCTATAATCTCATAGAGAGACCAAGCTTTGGCAATGCTTGGTCTCTATCTTTCTTTCATTCTATACTCTTCACTAGTCTCTAAACTATTCTAAAGGGTTATTTGGGTTATTTTTGGTGTGAGAGTTCTATTGCCTCTCATACTTATTCTTAGTATACACAGCTTATATTGGCATGTATAACTCCTTCTTTACCTCAAGAACACTCTCATTGAGTTGTATCTTGAAGGCTTTACACATGAACACACAAATTCCGCTTTAAGTGTTCTTGTGATTTTATATTGGAGTAGAGTGTATCTTGCAGCTCACTCTCTCCAAATTCCAACATGGTATCAGAGCAGGCTCAAGATCTGAGATGCTAGTATTCAATTCTGCAAAAGAAGCCACAAAGATGGCGTTTTGAAGCTGTTCTTGGAGCCATTGGAGTAGATACTCTTATTGAGGTTATCAAGGCAGTTTGAAGTTTCAGTTTGGAGTAGCCATGAAATCCACAAGAGAGGACTGTTAATCTACTTGTTGGAGGTTTATGGTATCTTGAAGTCAGTCCTTAAAGGGGAGCTGCTTCATTTCCTTTGCTCATTCTGTTTACTAAACACTAAAAACTCATACACTCTTGGTTACTAAACTCTCATTCTTGGTTACTAAATCTCTCACTCTTGGTTACTAAAACTCTCATTCTGGTTACTAAACTCTCATTCTGGTTACAAACACTTCCGGTTACAAAGTTACAAGTTCTGGTTACTCTATTCTCGGCAACAAGCAAAATCACTGCCGAAACGTCTCAAAGATTGACTCGTACGAAAGCTTTCCACTGCGATTCAGCTTCCGCGTTCTTCACAAACGTCATAGACCATGGAGTCTTATTTCCGGTGGAGGTGAAATCATATCAATACGAGCAACCGTTCAAAAGTTACGCCCAATTCAGTGGGCATATATCATTCCGGCGCATCATCAATACTTGGAGTTAGAACCAATGGCCATCAAGCTTCTTAGACCGCAGAAAAGACCACCATAGTAATAAACTCTGGCGGTAAGGTTTACCCGAGGAGAGTTGAGGACTCTTTTGAGCGAGGTAACCTATTTTTAAGCTGACCGAGAGAGATAAAGTTTTGGGTATTAAACTCCGGCGGTAAGATTCATCCGAGGAGAGCATAAGACTCTTTTGAGCGAGGTGAATCTATTTCAGGCTGACCGAGAGAGATAAAGATATGGAGGAAGTTCTAGTGGAGAGAGCTGGTGGAAGGTGATGAATCAACTTTAAAACATGTGTGGTAGTGTCAAAGTTCTTAAAGAGCTTATTGAATGTGCACTAGTTGAGATCTTCTAGACACAAGGTTTCAAGACTAAAGACATGGCCCAAGCCATCACCTAATCAAGAGAGTGGTCCCTAAAGATGATTCAAACCACATCTCTACTTTAAAGGCTACCCTCTAAACTCTATCTTTTAATTTATTTAAATTCATCTTAATTCAAGTTTTAATTTTTGAATTTCAAGTTTGAATTTATTTAATTCTATATTAATCTAAAAATATTTTAAATTCGTTTTTAAATATATTTTTAAAAATATTTTAAATTCGTTTTTAAATATTTTTTGTTAAAATAAATATAGTATTTTTTATTACTTATCTTAATTCATTTGGTTTCTCAAGTTTTATTAAGTATTTTCTTAGAACCCCACAACATGTACTTTAAAATTTTTCTTTAAATCTCTTGATGAAGGTTTAAAGGAGAGGAGACATGTGTGAACACTCTAATGAGAAACACAAGATAAAGCAAAAGGAATTCATAAGAAGAGAAATCAAGTCATGAAGGACTAAAAGGAATGGAAACAGTTAGAGGAAGGAGCCAATTTTTTTTTATGAAGTGTGTGGAGCTGTGAAGAAGCTTTAAAGATACTACAAAGAAGCTCCAAAACGTTTGGTGCTTATGAGCAGTAAAGAAGTGACAAGAAGGGTGTGGACAAACCTTCAAGATTGGTTCTCATTGGTTATTCAAGCCAATCTTGAGGGGGAGAAAGGTGTCAATAACCCTTATGGAGCTCTAGAATCAATTTGAAGCAATCAAGCTTCAAAGGAGTGTTGGATTGGAATCAATAAGTCATTAACCATAAAAAGGAGACCCATGGGGAAGAAACTCAAGTGGTGGTGCAAAGATTGTCTCAACCAACACATTTCAACAAAGAAGATCAAAGATTATCTCTAAACCCTTAACTCTTTCAATATATATTTAATTCATTAACTTCATTTGAATCAGATTAGTCATGCATATAGTGAATTTGTCATGCTTAGAATCTGAATTCAGAGAACAAATATTAGGTTGTGGTTTTAGAGAATTGCCTTGTGTTAAAACAGTTTATTAATGTTTAATTTGTCATTTTAAGAATTGAATTTAGGAATTAAATTCATGATTAAAATCTGAAATTTATCTTGTTGAATTATGAGTTTATAAACTGAATATTAAACAGGATTTAGCATGATTTAAAATTGAATTTGCATGTTTAAAATCTGAGTTTTAGTCATGTGTTAAAATGAATTTAGACTTAGTAAAACCTAGTTCATTTTTAGGTTGTTCTCCCAAGTCTCAATCTATGCTTAATGTTATTTTTCATGATAAACATACTTAATATCTTTCTTTATATATTTTGCTAAAGGTGTTAGAGAAAAGAAGGCCATTTGGAAGCTAGATGAGAAGAAGAGAAGCAATGAGAAGAATTCAAAGCAAGAAGCCAAAGCTATTCCACATTCAAACCATGGCCATAGCTATATCATTCAACCATAAAGGCTATACTCTTCTCTTGGCAAAGTTTTATCCCAAGTGATTTTTTTTGCTAAGGTTTTTTTAATGAGGTAGTTCTTTGTGTGTTGCAAGCTTGGTCTTTGGTCCCCACCGCCCAAGCTTGAGGGGGAGTATTAGAGAGAAAGAAGAGAAGGAGAACCTAAGGAAGATGTAACACTCAACTAGGCTCTTGAATCTCCAAGCTTAACCTCCAATATCTCTACACTTAAGCTTGAGGGGGAGTATTAGACTGGATGGAAGAAATAACAAAGGAGAAGAATGATATCAAGTCTCCATCTAGACTTCAAGTATCATAAAGGGCCAAATTGGTGTCCACTGAAGGCCCAAGATGATTCTACTCTTAGTAAAGATAAGGGAGAAGAAGATAGAAGAATCTGGAAAGCCCATCAAAGCCCATGAAGGAATGAGAGGGAAAGATGTTGAATAAGTCAAAGGAAGGCAAGTGGGAGCAAAGAGACATTGGGAGTGATCACATGTGACCAAAGATCAGTTAAGGAGTTGTATCTATCTATATGGGGCGTCCACCAACATTCAATGATCACATGTTGCTATTAGAGGAAGAAGGAACAAGTGGGAGAGTCACATGTTGGCTTAAGAAGCCATTTTGGAGCTGTCACTTTCTATGGTTGGGACCAGCTCCCTTCTCTCTTCATGTCACTATCTATACATGCTATTGTGTATATTTGTATGTATATATGACCGTTGGAGCTAGGTTAAAGAGACCACATATGATTCTCATTCATTTATGTATAAATATGTAACTCATATGCTTAATAAAATCAAGCTCTCTAATGGGGGTTTTCCCCTTACCAAAAATCGTTTATTATACATTCAAATGGGTAGATTTTAGTCTCTATAATCTCATAGAGAGACCAAGCTTTGGCAATGCTTGGTCTCTATCTTTCTTTCATTCTATACTCTTCACTAGTCTCTAAACTATTCTAAAGGGTTATTTGGGTTATTTTTGGTGTGAGAGTTCTATTGCCTCTCATACTTATTCTTGAGTATACACAGCTTATATTGGCATGTATAACTCCTTCTTTACCTCAAGAACACTCTCATTGACTTGTATCTTGAAGGCTTTACACATGAACACACAAATTCCGCTTTAAGTGTTCTTGTGATTTTATATTGGAGTAGAGTGTATCTTGCAGCTTACTCTCTCCAAATTCCAACAGATTTACCATAAATTAAATTTTTAAAAACAAATATAAATGATATAATCTATAAAATATTCAATTTTTATTAATATTATTCTTTAAAAATAATATCTATTGAATTAAAAAATTTACTGAGTAACAGGTCAAAATTTGAATATTTAAATTCAATTTCATACCTTTTTTTGTTGTATTTTATAATTTTATATAATATAATAAACTTTAAATAATTTATTTTAAAATATTGAAACTTGATATTAAAGTTAGAAACTATAAACACTCTAAATTGATTTGTTATAGCAATGTCAATAATATGTCACTATAATATGAAAGAATTTTAAAAAACCAAGTATATTAAAATAAAAAGTATAACAATATATTAAATTATTCATAATATAATAACTCGCTTTTTAAAAACCAAATTCACAAAATTATGTCTTATAATGACATTCAAGTCATGAGGTAGAATATACACTGTTGAAATAACTTCACGTACATAAACTAATACAACATATTAAAATTTTATTTTAAAATAGAAAATATACAAAATTTTGTATAAAATAAAATTTAACCAGTGTTATAGCACGGATACATAAATTTAATCTAGAATCATTAACAATATTAAACTTACAAAATAAGTCTTTTTTCAAGTCATCATATTTAGCATATGATTTTATTGCATAATATTTTACCAATTTTTTTTTAAATAATTATATAAATTATATTTTATAAAAAATTACAATGTAAATAAATTTTAACGCGTGCTTTAGGAGGGATGTTAATCTAGTAGTAATAAGACATTGGAAGTCACCTGATTTGTCATTACAAATGCTCCATCGAATTTGATCAAAGTTATATAATTACGGCCGATACTTTCTTTCCTCTATTTTAACCAAATAGATCAGCACAAAGAAAAAGAATAAAATAGAAGAAGGAAAATACACGATTTGATAAAATCGAAAGCTTTTACATAATGAAAATAGAAAAGATAACGTTTTTTCTTATTTTCATCCACGAGAAGTAACGTTTATGGAAGTATTTATAAAAAAGAATGGTAATGGGAATGGAGAATAGATAAAGAAGGATTCAACCATTACAAAAATACTACAATACTTGTAAATTAGTGGGCTTCTTTGTTTTTTTTTACGGACCCTCGGCTCCGAGTTCTTAAGGACCCCGGCTTTACAAAAGTATATATATTAAAGGAAATTATGTGTCACACGTATACATATCACCACTTGTACATATATTTAAATTATCTTATACTATCATATGTTTGAATGACTCTCATTCCTTTTGTCGTGTTTAAAAACATTTGTTTGTTGCACGTGAAAACTTGCTTCGACTTACTAAAAGTCCCACCGAGGATTTACTATAATAGTAATAATAGAGTTATCTTGTACAAGTATGGCTCTAAAAACTAAAGTAATTAGATTATCTTTTTACAAACCAACAAATAAAGACAAATGCGGCTATGAATTCGATGAACAATCACCTGTTCCCAGGTGCACGCCTACACACATACACTACACATATTCCTATATCTATTTACATTTGTAACTAGTATAATACAAATACTCTAATAGACAAGTTTATTTGATGTTGTTGGTGTTACACTGTTACTTCGTATTCATGGGTTATTTAATTATAACTAAAGTACTTTTTTATTATTTTAACTGTTTGAATCATATTTGAGCCTGCTTTGTAAATTATTAAAGGTCTAGAGACTTACATTTCTTTAATTTATTTACAGTAATCAATCAGAGAAGGCTGTAGAATCCAGGTTGCTGATTAGCATTTATGCTGAGATTTTGGGGAGCAAAGATCATGACGACAGAAGCTGAAGCCTTTCTCACTTGGGTCCTCCATCTTAAAGTTAGGCCCAACATGAGTTTTGTTCCTTCATAGATTGCAAAGATCTCCTGACAGGAAGCGTTCAAGAAGAGTTCGAGATGTTATCCTCTTCTTTTTATTCCGGTCACGATGCGGCAGTCAAGATAGCTTCTTCATTCACTCCTTATAACCGGAATTATATAACTTCTGTTTTTTTGCCGGATTAGTTCTGGCCATTTGTAATGGCGAGTAAACCGCATAACTTTTATTCAATTTAATTTTGGCGGGCCGATTCTGAAGTCCAATATTGGGTCAAAAAGGTTAATGGGCTTATATTTTTCTTCGTGGCTTTTAGAAAGTAGCTAATCTTATATACTCTTTGACTCTATTAGTCTATTTATATAAAGAGCTGCTGAAGCGTGAAACACATATTTTTTTAATACCTCTTAAATCTCTTATTTGACAGCTGAAAGCCTGAAACACATAACATAACAAATAACATCAAGTTATATTGACGACATGAAGTCGTAAGACTTTTCTTTCGAGTAATAATAACCCACTGTATATTTTAAATGCTATATTTGCTTTCGAATCTTCTCTTTGTTAATCTACTTGTGCACCTGGTAAAATGAGAATCTTCATATATGGCCCTAAAACTTGTGCACCGTCGATGGTTGTTTAGATCTACTCCCTACGGCTCTATCTCTATCAGACTGAACCATGGCTTCCGGATTGTTAGATCGGTTTCTTCTTCCTTCTCTTCACAACTCTACGGTGGCAGGATGGTGATGGTCTTGTATCACCTTCTCTGTTTGACTCCCGTCTTCTTGGCTCGCCGGTGGTCCTGGACCGACGAGTATCCGCAACTTCGTGGGAAGGCGGCTGCACTAGGTTTCTCCTTTGCAGATTAGGGTTTCTGACTCATACCGGTTAGCTACCGGTTTAGTTTGATATACCCGGTTAATTTTAGTCTTTGTTATCTGATTTGGTTTGTTGTAATCGGACTGGGCCCTAAGGGAATAATTGTATGGGTTATTCCGGAAATAGTTCATTGGACATATATGTTTATAAATTGAAAACCTTTTAACAAAAAAACAAGGACAAATATACATATATTATTCGTTAATAAGAAGAAAAATAGGAATGATAGGTGGGGGACCAAAGTATGTATAGTCTCCCCAATTGGGAATAATAATAATTCGTGATTCTTAAGTTATTTAACCCTAAATCATCGGGTGACAAATAACAAGGTCCCATTATTATGTTTACATAATTATATATTTATATGCATACCCCATTTGTAGAATTTTTAAGTAGTATACATAGTCCTTTGCCAATAAAAATTATAGCATACAACCTTATGTATTCCACATCTATATTACGAGGGCAAGTAGACAAATCAGACGATTACAAAATTGATTAAAAATCGAGTGTAGGCTCATTATTCATTAGAACCACTATCTAGTCTATCTGTGCATTTAGTGATTTTCCTTCACGGTCCCTGTCATCAATTTTTTTTTCAGGTACTATATTCGTTTTATATGATAATTATGTATGTCCTTTGCTTATTATGACTGAAATACATTTCATAATAATTTATAGTAATTTGCTTCTTTCATAAAAAAAAAAAGCAAGTCCTAAATACTATAAATTATATATTTTACAGAAAAAAAAATCAGGATACAAAAATAAAATATGCAAAAGCATTTGAATGAATTTGCTTTTTTTTTTTTTTGGTCAAGCAAGATCTTCCTTCAAATCAAACGATTATAAGTGGAAGAGACGCAATTGAACATACCGAATATGGATAAAAGTACTAAAACATACAAATTGATAAAAGGATAGAAACACAAACTTACCAAAGTTTGATAATGTGAATGAAGAGGTGTTGAAACGACCAAATGTGAAACGTATTGGGAGAAAGGCAACTCTAAATCTCACTCTAACAAACGACAATAGTCACCTTAAATTGTGGCGTTGAAGCATAATCCACAACTTCGAATGAATTTGATTTAAGTTATTTAAAAAAAAGAAGAAGTAAAACTCAAGAATCAAGATTGTTCAAAATCAGTGTTAGCCCTACTTTCTCTCTATATTCTCTCGCGCCGCTTCCTTAGTTCAAAAGTCTCCGTCAAGCCTTTGACCGGCACGTGGTGGCTCATATAGCGCTGGCGTTGGTCACCTCCTTTAATTTTTTGCTTAGTTTTCATTCCTTGTTGTTGAATCTTGCGGATGTGGAAGCGTAGAGGTTTTTGGCGAAGTGGATCTGTAGAGGTGGAGTTTCAGATCTAGCGAGATTGTGTTTTGGTCCCAGATTCATAGGATTTGATGGTTGCTGGTTTATTCGGGGTGCCGTTTGGGGTCGCGATTCACGGAGGAGAATATTGGCTGGGCTTAGTTAGGACGGCTGATTCTCTTTGTTGAGTATACGTGAATTTGGAGGCTCCCGTTTTCTTCTCGCGACGGCTCTTCCCTCTTCCTTCATCAGCAAATCTTTGCATCATTGGATCTCGACTCTTCATTATCTTGGTACCTTGTTCGTCTCTACTGTCTTCCTTCTTGGGTCCCTTGTTTGCTCTGATCAGATTGTAACCGCTTAAGATCTGATATCATAAGTTGCTCAGGTTATGTAGATTCCCTTTATGGGCTGTATAGTTTCCCTTGTTTGGGCTAAGTTTCTCATCCTCGACTATATCTCTTTGTTAGATAAGAGATTGAGCTTTGGTTGGTGCTTGGTTTAGAACATTTAGAATTAAGGCTCGTTTTAGCTTAATTACTTGTTCTCTGTGGCGTTGAAAGGTTCAAGTGGGTCTAGTTTATCTTACGGTTACATCCCGGGAGACCTTTGACAAAACACTTATAGAGAAAGATGCATCTTATGCGGAGAAAGCCAAGTTCCGTTCTCTTGTTATGGTCATTTCTGTTGAATCCCGTTATCATCCTTTGGTATGCGGGAAGTCCTTATGGTTTTTCGAGAGCTATTTCAGTCCCGAGACAAAATGTTTTTGGTTTAAGCAATGTATAGGTAAAATCATTTCCTCTTCTAATTGTAAGTTATGAAAAGATCATTGTGTCTCTGTAATTTCATTCTCGTCTTTTATCTTGTGATTTGTAATCTTTCTGAACTTTTTATCAATATAATCCATTCAGCGAAAAAAAAGAAAAAAAAAACTCAAGAATCAACGGGTACAACTATGAATGATGAATGATCATTTGATGCGGTTGGAGTGGTACATTACATTCACGAGAATCACAAATGCATATGATCACTATTGGAGACAAAAATAATATGTAGGGGACATCATATTTTGTTCCTTTCATTCCGATTATTTATTTTTCGCAGAAAAAAATCAAGCCAAGTTGTTGTCCAAGGAAAGATAGTAGACCCAATAATTTCCCATTATATGAATCTCGGGCAGTGTCAAGTGGTTTGCCTAATTTCCTTTTTTTCCCCAACATTTTCTTTTAGCTTTTGGAACCAACAACACCTTGATATTTTGTATTTTCTTTTTCTGGATCAAAGTGATAGGATCTCTTAAACCTAACTGACGATACTAAGCAAGAATCTACGAAAGCGATGCAAATAAAAGACATGTAGGTCGGAATCATGAATATTCATATATTTTTAGATAGTAGAAGGTGGATGTCATATTATATTGAAAATATATTGATAACAATATTGGCCATGGAAAATAAATATTTTCTTTAATATATTGTCTTCATACTACACAAGACTGAAATTAGATTTCATATACGTAAACAGCTACAAGTTAATCAGCTAGTTACTCTCTTTCTTTAAATTGAGTTAGATTTCATATTTGTTAGTCTATTTATCGATATTTGTCGACATACTTATAGCAAAACTAGTAGAACGATTAGATAATCCAACTCTTCTGATTCTTGCATATAACTTATGTGATTGCGATTTCGACTTAACCTATTTAGCCATTCTACTATATATAACAATTTCGTAGTTTAGTTTAGTTAAAAATATTTAATGATTATAAGTTTATAACGTTTGTTGGTATTACAAATCATAATCATAAAAATAAAATGTTTTCTAAAATAAGACGACAGGGAAAGAAAAAAGTTGAAAAACAACGGATGTGGCTGTGAGCCATTGGATTAAAAGATTCATAGAGTTGGCCATTCGGAGCATCTTGGGATCACTGTCTGTTCGCTACTTCTCAAAGACTCTTAACTGTTATACTTTACTTAGACTAACAGTGCTTTGTTTCATATTTACCTTTATGCCCCCTCACATCTATAATCACTAGAAATCTTTAAAGTTGCCATACCCCATCTTAATCATTGAATCCCAACTTGAAGAAAATATAAAGAATCTGTGAATCCAGAATCTATCAAACTAGCTAGGATCTGTTGTACCAATCAAAATGATATGTTCGGCAGATTAATCCCACAGCCACAATTAAATTTAAGTCGTTCCTTCGTTGGTCACTCTATATATATATAAGTTGATATTGACTTACCGTTTTTTACCTTTCTTAACTATCATAATTTTTTTTGAACAAGGCTAATCTAAGAGAAGCAAAGTAAATTATATACACATTTATATATGTACACACAAAACTTGAATCTTGGATAATAATTATTCAGCCCAAACCAGAAACTCTAGATGAATTTTGTAACATCCACGTTTTTGACCATTAGGTAACAATAACATACTACTCTTATATCATTTTCTTTTGTTTATATATACTGAACGTAACTTTTGCTCAAACTATATATATACCGAACTTAACTAATTACGATGTATGGACCTTTGATTGTACGGTAGTTAAACCATACATATTTATATTCTTAATCAAAGAAGTAATAGCATGTAAATCAAGCTACTAATATTTATAAGATTTTTTTTTTCTTGTAATTTCACTTGAATTATATAAGTTGGTTTTGGATATTATCCTTCACATTAGTGATAATTTTGTGGGTGCCAAAAATAAAAATGGACACATTGTATAATTCTAATTATTATCATAAGAAAATGCAAATAGCAAGTGAAGTATTTCTTTCTCCAACTAAAATAAAATAAAATTAAAGAAAATGTAAAATTCTTACATTTTTCTCTATATAATGAGATCAAGAAGATCAGAAGGAACAACACAGAGAACCACAACACACACACAAAAAAAACCCTAGAACTCTGATTTTTTTTGTTTGTTTTGTTCTTCTTGTCAATACACACAATGGCTCACGGTCACACTAATGGCGCCATCATCTCTCCTTTCTCCAAAGATCTATGTAAGCTTGCTCTTCAATTTCTGCTCTTAGTTTCTTTCAATTTGTTCATATGAAATCCCACAATGTTCTCAAAATTTTCAGCAAGGACGAGAATCGAATCCTCGAATTTATATATCCAACACTATTAATGATCATTTTAGTTACTCGTTTAACATTCACAATTTCACATACTATTGTTTTGTACCTTTCCATTTTCCTTAATTTATCCATTACTACTACTCATGTTCTCTCTTCTTTTTCCATTAATTGTCTTCTATATCGTATATATGAGAGAGCTTGTGAAGATATGACATTACTTCTGGAAAAGTACTGCAACATGAAATATATTCGTAATAAACAATCATAATCGTAAAATTAAATTAGTTAGGTTTTTTTTTTTGGGAAAGTGATTTCTTCATCTGATAGGAAAGTTGTACCTACATCTCTCATTCTCTGCCATCTCGCTATCTATCTTTTCTCCAGTTTTCGTCTCTCTTTGAATTCACCACGTGATGTACCTTTTTTTTTTGTTCGTTTTCATGTTAAGATTTTAGAAACTTTTTAGAGAGATACAACTTAATTATTCTACCCCAACACATGTAAGAACCCAAAATAAAGAGAGAACATGTAACTTAAATTAGAGAACGTGAGATTACTGAGACAGAATTTTTGATCATAAGATTCCGTGGAAAACAGATATAAAAACGTATCAAATTCGTCTTCTTCTTCTCCTTTTACTGAAAAAAAAAAAACAGTTTGATCTCATTTTTACAAAATATAATTACCAAAAATAGGAAACTCCTTAGTTTTTGACCATATTTAATAGTGAATTGTCATAATAATCTTTATTGTAACGTCGGAAATTGTATACAGGAAGTAATTTCTATGNAAAAAAAAAAAAAAAAAAAAAAAAAACAAGTAATTTCATGTTCTAGTTAAGGAAAGAAAATATGAAACCTGTTATAATTACCGTGGGACACACTCCATTAACACGTGAACAAACCCAATCTGACGGTGTAGAAGATAACACGACGTAACGACAAACTAGATTCTCCTAACGGTCCCTTTAGTTAGTAGTGTTTGAATTATCGGATCCGATATAAGATAGAATCGGCTATTATTTCGGTTCCGTAGAAAATAAACCGATCAATAACCGGAAATTAGAAAACATCATGTAAAACCATAATTTACATGTGAAGCGCTTCTTCGTCTTCTCAAATCTGGTGGGCAAAGAGAGCTCCTCAGTCCAGAGAAATCTGAGACAGAGAGAAATCTGATGCAGTCGAAGGGTAGGCTTCACAACCGCAGATCGAGGAGCTTCTCTAGATCCAGACGCGCCATCGAAGGATCATAGCCATAGTTTCTTAGTTCTCGATTCATAGAGAAACAAAAAAAAAAAATCATCTTTTTCTTGTTTCCTTCTGTGTTCTCACTGGAAAATGGCTGCGTATGGTGAGTTAATCTGGTCTGAATCACGATGAGACTGTGCACGATTTAAAAATTGAGACTTTTTTTGTTTTTCTTTTGTTTTTCCCGTAAAGTATCTGTTTTGATATTGGGTCAGCATTTATTTGATTATTTGGTAATCGTTTCTTGATTTTGGGTTTGTTTATTTTTACGCTTGAAGGTGAGGAACGTGAAATCCAAAAGAATTACTGGAAAGTGCACTCTGTAGGATTGAGTGTTGAGGCCATGATGCTTGATTCCAAAGCTGCTGACCTCGACAAAGAAGAACGACCTGAGGTATATATCTCGACTCCCCCACCTTTAAGTCTATAC
>NC_025691.1:22868193-22884560 GCF_000633955.1 Camelina sativa
CTAGATTCTCCTAACGGTCCCTTTAGTTAGTAGTGTTTGAATTATCGGATCCGATATAAGATAGAATCGGCTATTATTTCGGTTCCGTAGAAAATAAACCGATCAATAACCGGAAATTAGAAAACATCATGTAAAACCATAATTTACATGTGAAGCGCTTCTTCGTCTTCTCAAATCTGGTGGGCAAAGAGAGCTCCTCAGTCCAGAGAAATCTGAGACAGAGAGAAATCTGATGCAGTCGAAGGGTAGGCTTCACAACCGCAGATCGAGGAGCTTCTCTAGATCCAGACGCGCCATCGAAGGATCATAGCCATAGTTTCTTAGTTCTCGATTCATAGAGAAACAAAAAAAAAAAATCATCTTTTTCTTGTTTCCTTCTGTGTTCTCACTGGAAAATGGCTGCGTATGGTGAGTTAATCTGGTCTGAATCACGATGAGACTGTGCACGATTTAAAAATTGAGACTTTTTTTGTTTTTCTTTTGTTTTTCCCGTAAAGTATCTGTTTTGATATTGGGTCAGCATTTATTTGATTATTTGGTAATCGTTTCTTGATTTTGGGTTTGTTTATTTTACGCTTGAAGGTGAGGAACGTGAAATCCAAAAGAATTACTGGAAAGTGCACTCTGTAGGATTGAGTGTTGAGGCCATGATGCTTGATTCCAAAGCTGCTGACCTCGACAAAGAAGAACGACCTGAGGTATATATCTCGACTCCCCCACCTTTAAGTCTATACAGATTACGAGTCTCATTATGCCTTGAGATGGATCAGATAGATAAATCACATAGCTTTAGGCAGTTTCTCACTTCTTTGCTCTTCCTTTACCATGTGAAGAAAGCTGTTATATAAACCGTGTTGTGTTTATCCTTTTTTTTTACTGTGTCCTCATGGACTTATGAGAGAAAGCTTCTAAGGCTTAAACTGTGTGTGCTTGTGTCAAGATACTTTCGCTTCTACCACCCATTGAAGGGAAAACAGTGCTAGAGTTTGGTGCTGGTATTGGTCGTTTCACTACTGAATTAGCTCAGAAGGCTGGCCAGCTCATTGCTGTTGACTTCATTGAAAGTGTTATTAAAAAGGTTAGATCACCCCCGTCCCTGTTCTTTCAAGCTACTTATACTACTGAGTTTTGTTCGATTTTTCCCTCATGAGAGTCTTCTTATCTGCAGAATAAGAACATTAACGGGCACTACAGGAACGTCAAGTTTATGTGCGCTGATGTCACATCCCCGGATATGAAATTTCCAAATGACTCTATGGATCTTATATTCTCCAACTGGCTGCTAATGTATCTCTCTGATAAAGAGGTAACCATTTACCTTATTAGTGAGGGAACCAGTTTAGAGTTTAGACAGTACACACTTAAGAGTAACCGCGAAAGTAACGCATAGAAATACATGTTGGGACTACTATTACAGTATTATGTACAACAATGACCGGAAACCAGTAGTTTTTAATGTTACTTGGCATATCAAATGAAAAAAATTGGACCATAAAGTATCTTAAGCTTCACTCAGTTATGCGCCATGTGCTAGAGATATTAATCACCTGTCTATATTTTAACTTCACATATGAAGAGTGGTTTTAATCTTCAAACAGTCGGTCATTTATATCTCTTGACAAAGTTATTGTCTTTCATCAAATTGCAGGTTGAAGATTTGGCGAAAAAGATGTTACAATGGACAAAGGTTGGCGGGTATATTTTCTTTAGGGAGTCTTGCTTCCATCAGTCTGGTGATAACAAGCGCAAGTACAACCCAACACACTACCGTGAACCCAAATTTTACACAAAGGTGTGATTACATATATTTACCTCCATTCTTCTGTTTTCTGGACAATTATTTTTGAATTCTGGTGCATATATATATATATATATATACTTTTCAGCTTTTCAAAGAATGCCATATGAATGACGATGCTGGGAATTCGTACGAGCTATCTTTGGTTAGCTGTAAATGTGTTGGAGCTTATGTGAGAAGCAAAAAGAACCAGAACCAGGTAAGAGGCCTCTTCATGTTTTAGCCACACACTTTGATAGTATCGATCGGATTCATGCTTAATACTTTCACAAAATTTCAGATATGCTGGCTTTGGCAGAAAGTCAGTTCAGATAATGATAGGGGCTTCCAACGCTTCTTGGACAATGTCCAGTACAAGTCTAGTGGTATCTTACGCTATGAGCGTGTCTTTGGGCAGGGGTTTGTGAGCACAGGGGGACTCGGTATGCTCTTTAGTCATTGAGCTCTATCAATTTTGCTGTACTTATGGTTCTGTATTTGAAGTTCAATGTTAAATCATTAACTTTTCCATTTTTATTGTATGCAAGTGAAGTATCTTTCCTTCTTATTATATACTGTTCTTTTGTTTTGACCTTTGATATAGAGACAACAAAGGAATTTGTGGATAAGCTGGATCTTAAACCAGGCCAGAAAGTTCTAGATGTTGGATGCGGAATCGGAGGAGGGGACTTCTACATGGCTGAGAACTTTGACGTGGATGTTGTGGGCATTGACCTATCAGTAAACATGATCTCTTTTGCGCTCGAACACGCAATAGGACTCAAATGCTCTGTAGAATTTGAAGTAGCTGATTGCACCAAGAAGGAGTATCCTGATAAGACCTTTGATGTTATTTACAGCAGAGACACCATTCTGCATATCCAAGTATTAACTTCCGCTTCTTTTTTCTTACCTTATGACTTCATTCTGTAGCTTTGTTCGCAAAAATCTCTTTCTCATTTCGTTTCTCCATTTTGTAATCGCTGGTCTTACTCTTTAGGACAAGCCAGCGTTGTTCAGAACATTCTACAAATGGTTGAAGCCAGGAGGAAAAATTCTCATTACCGATTACTGCAGAAGCCCCAAAACCCCATCTCCAGACTTTGCAAACTACATCAAGCAACGAGGGTATGATCTTCATGATGTACAAACATACGGTCAGGTATACAGAGATTGAACCTGTCTCCTCTTCTACTTTAAAAAATCACCAAACTTAGTCGCCTGAACTTGCTTGGTTTGATAGATGCTGAAAGATGCTGGATTCGAGGAGGTAATCGCAGAGGACAGAACTGATCAGGTATGAAACGTTTCTCTACAATAAACTCTAAATACGTTCTGAAAAAGAACTTGAAACCAATTTGCTGTCTGCCTTGTCATCAGTTCGTGAAAGTACTGAAACGGGAACTGGACGCAGTGGAGAAAGAGAAGGATGAGTTCATCAGAGACTTCTCGAAAGAAGATTACGAGGATATTGTAGGAGGGTGGAACTCAAAGCTGCTCAGGAGCTCAAGTGGTGAGCAGAAGTGGGGTTTGTTCATCGCCAAGAGAAACTGATTCTGGCATTGTGTTATAATTAAAAAAAACTTAAGTTGAAAATAAATTTGGGTATGTGTATATCATCAAAACCCAGTTCCCCTGTTATTATCTCTTCAAGCTATATGTAGCTGTGAGCTTCCCTCCATTTTAAAGCCTATCCAGTTTGGTATTGTAATACATGTGATATTTTAAAATCGGTTTGATCTAGTTTGCCATGGTAAATCTTGAACTAAAAAAAAAAAAAAAAACAGTGAACGAGAGTGGTAGTTTCGGGATCATCTTGAAGAACCCTAGTTAGAGAATGAGGTATCAGTTCTAGAGAAAGACAAGATTTTTTGAAATATAAGGAGATAATAAACCGAGACACTAACCTTGTTTCTCCCCATGGTTGGATGGGATATGGTCAATCACTCGTAACTTGTTGGCTACCACTTTCGGCTAAATTAGGCACGTCCTTATAAACAATTTACGGGAAAAAAAACTCTATCTATTCTAGTTTGTCGATTCTTTTTGGTGGCGTCTACTGTTCTCTGTCAACCATTTTAGTATGTTTTTTTTTTCTTCTCCCAAATAGAGAGCGGTTTGAGGGATAAAAGGATAAATTTCTATCGAAGCCGCTACTGCAATGACATATTATGATAATAACTTTGCATTCGTGTTCATGTGTAATCTTCCATATATGACATGCATATGTACAAAGTGATTTTCTGTACACCAACAAATGAGGACTACGCAAGGGAATTATGGTGATTGGTGAACCAAATGTATGATTTGATGCAAACATATATAGTTTTGCTTTACACTTTTTTTTTTCACTGAACGATTATATTGATTGATAAGAATATACGGTTTTGCGAAAAGGATGAAGGGCAATCAACCCAGCTAACAAGCAAAATATAAACTACGATTCTAGCCATATCATCTACAAAAATCTTTTGAAGCCAACATGGATACTCAGTTGCTACATAAGATTGACGGCGATCCTCTCTTGTTACACTCTTTGCTATAAGATGAGCACCAAGATTTGAGTTTCTGTCTTCCAAAAAAACTTTACATACCAAAACATTACCCAAAGCTGCTTCCAAGGTCCTAGAATACAGCAAGAAAGAAGGCCAAGCTTTTGGCCGCTGAAGAGCTCCAACTAACTCTTTGTCTTCTGAGGCGAATATGATCTTACTGAAATTGTGACTAATCATACTCTCAATAGACCAAAACCACCAAAGCCAGCTTTGTAGGCAAGCATCAAATTTAGAATGTATCATAGCAAAGGACTTTCTGCTATGCAATAAAACTACACCAGTTTCATTTCTCAAAACCAATGTTGTTCCACTAACATTGAACTCTTTATCCTAAAATGATGCAAAGTTACATTTTAGCCATCCAAAGGGGGGGGACCAGAGTGAGGTTTTGGCTTGGCGCTCTAATATATTTTTTGTTAGAATCAACTAAATTCAAGTATATATATACTGTATGTTTCCCCGTTACTACTTATATAGTTATATTTAACGAATATAAGTTACTAAACTTCATATAGTGACTACCGACTACTAGTGGTGAGCCTAAATGTTTGAGTTCAAAAGTTAATTTTATGTTCATATAAATATCTCTATTTTAGTACTTCTTTAAATTTATTAGATTAAAAAAAAAATTATTACATGAATCAAACCAAGCCTTGGTAAGTGTCGTACCGAGTTAGAAGGTCAAGAAAACGTCGTAAATATAGCATATGAATACAGCGTTTTTTTCTTTATGCTATAGTTAACATACTGGCGTATTTTAGATAACGTTTGGGTAATTGTAAACGCTATATTATATTTTTAGAAGTTACAGTTTTGTTGAAGCGTATCTTACAATATTTAAAACGCTGTCTTTAATTTAGGTGGAAAAATTATTTTTCATTTCCCGGCTATGTACTTAGCTAAAAAACTAAGCGCCCAATTTTTTCATTATTCCCTCTTACTTTTGTCGAAATATCTCACATTCTTTTCTTTTGCTTCTCTGTTCACGAGCTAGGGTTTTTTATTTTCTTTCCTTTGATTTTTAGATTCTTGTCGAAAATCTCACATTCTTAGATTCTTTATCTCTAAAAAGTTCTTTAGCTCTCTCCGAAATTCTCTTATCTCTCTCAGATAGTCTTTCTGCAAATTTATGGAAATCGAAGTTAGAACTTCTTGTATTTGTACTTGTGGAACTTCTTGTATTTGTACTTGTGGAACCTTTCTCTTGTATTTCACGATTGTGGCTATATGAACTTTTTTTCTTTAAATATTGTTGGTTTGACAAATGACAAGATGTTTATCTAATAAACAAAATATAACAGAGCTAATTAATATAAGAAAAACAAAATCTAGGGTACAATAAAATTAATAATACAAAACAAATGATATGAAACAATAAATAATAACGAAGATTAATTGCTATTATAAAGTATACAATAGAAATAAAGAAAACGCAATCTAAAAGATAATTAATATAGCATAAGGTAAAACCGCTAAGTAAAGTGCCATATCTATTATAACGGGCGCAGACATAGCGTTTGTTATAACGCTATGCTTTCCTGTTATAGCGTTTTCCGGACGCTATATATGTGACATTTTCTTGTAGTGTCTCCTCAATCAAATTATAAGGGCACAATTATTATCATAGCCGTTGAATTATATATAAAACAAAGTCGATTTTGGTTTAAGATAAAAAGAAAAATAAATAAAACAGACTTCAATGACCAGGATAAGATCGCCGATTCAGCATTCATTCAATGAAGAACAATTCTTGGGTCCCTTTGTTCACCTGTTCTTATTTTAACAATGAGAATCTGACATGTTATAACATATTTAAGAACCTATTTATTCATTTATAAAATAAGGAAACAAAATCTGTGTATATTATTATAAAATTAAAAACTCAAACCGTTTTTTTATAAATCTAAACCGATATATAATTTCATTCTAATTGTAAAATCTAAACCCTAACCATCTCATTTGTAAACCCAAACCGACATATAATTTCATTATAATTGTGAAATCTAAACTCTAACCATCTCATTTGTAAACCTGAACCGAGTAACCGATATATAATTTCATTCTAATTGTGAAACCTAAACCCTAACAATCTTATTTGTAAACCCAAACCGACATATAATTTCGTTTTATTGTAAAATATAAACCTTAACCACTTCATTTGTAAATCCAAACCGACATAAAATTTTATTTTAATTGTAAAATCTAAACCAAACCAATATTTAATTTTCTTTAATTAAAAGTATACAGAATTTGTTTCCTTAATTTTTTTTGCTTTTTAATTGAATTTTGATTTATTTTTTAAATAAAAATAATGTATAAAAGATTTTGATTGGTTGAAAAGGAATGAGTGAATAAAAGGGTTCACCTTATAAGTGAACCTAAATATTTTTCTTCAATGAATCGGGTGATATGATGTACTGTAATTTTTTTTTTTTGGTTCTAAAGGAAAGAGATTTGTATCTAATCTTCCAAAATTCCAGTTTCAATACACTCTCCTAAATTTTTTTGTGGTTCTTAAATGAAGATTTGTATCTTTTTTTTTTTTGCTAATTACTATATAAAATTCGTTGAATTTGCAGTTTTTTTCCAAAATTTGAATACAATGATAACATTTATTGACAGCCATTTCGTTGAATTTGATTATTTGATTCCTTTAAAAGTCATTGTAGATACTTTACCTATATATTTTTTTTGTGCAAAATCTTTTTTTCTCTAAGATCAGAAATTATCTTGTTTATATACTTCATATTCTGACATTTTCACCAAAACATCAACCCAAAAACAAGTTCGACAAATATGAATTTCGTTATGCTCTCGAAAATGCTATCAGCATTGTCGTTCATTAGCTTGTTTTATGTTGGCTCTGCCCAACAATCAAATGGGAACTCAACGGTTTCGGCACTTTTCGCTTTTGGAGACTCAATACTTGATACGGGCAACAATAATCTTCTTCTCACTCTTACTAAAGTCAATTTTTTCCCATACGGTCGAGATCTTGTAGGTGGAAGAGCTACAGGAAGATTTGGCAATGGGAGAGTTTTTTCAGATATGATTGGTATGTGTATTCATTCTTTTGATCTCTAGCTAGAACATTTTACTGTTGATATGTTTGTAACGGATACATCAGTTTTGAATACTATTAGTCAATGACACAAATATTCTCTGGTAGCAATTAATGTCTTTGCGTGTGACATAACCAAAATAAATGTCTTTTGTGTGCAGCCGAAGGTTTGGGATTGAAGAGTCTCTTACCAGCATACCGTGACCCATTCCTCTCGAACAATGATCTACCAACTGGTGTTTGTTTCGCATCCGGTGGTTCTGGACTTGATGCAATCACTGCTAGAATACAAGTAAAATATTACTATTCTGTCCCAAAAATTATAACACGTTTTTTTAATTTATATCAAAATTTAATTAGATTATATTTTGGTGTGGTTAGGGAGTTATATGGGTGTCAGACCAGGTTACAGACTTCCAAAACTACATCACCAGACTAAATGGTGTAGTAGGATATCAAGAACAAGCAAATACGATTATATCAAATGCTGTTTATCTAATCTCAGCTGGAAATAACGATATTGCTATCACCTATTTTACTACGATGTCTAGAAGGTTACAATACACTGTTTCAGGCTACACTGATCTCTTGGTCACTTGGACTCGTGATCTCATAAAGGTACACAATCAATATTGCAAAATATAAAACATAATTAAATACGATTAGATTTTAGTCAAATATTGCATTTATAATATTCTATATTTCTAATGTTTCTTCCTTTTTTTTTTTTGGTTTTTTGAAGAGTTTATATGATATGGGCGCAAGAAAATTTGCGGTTATGGGAACATTACCGCTAGGCTGCTTACCAGGAGCAAGAACCATGCTTGGGAGTTTAATATGTGAAGTCTTCTCAAATCAAGCAGCTGATATGTTCAACAAAAAATTATCTGCCGAGCTTGAAAAACTTGGTGCAACATTTCCGGGGGCAAAATTCATGTACATAGATATGTACACTCCTCTTCTTGGTCTAATCAACAACCCTCAAGCTTCAGGTAATCAATCACATGATTCAACAAGACAACTCATATGTGTGTTTTTAAAACATTTAATTAATATGCTATCATTCGTTGGAAAAATGCATGCTGCAGGGTTCATTGATGTATCTCATGGATGTTGTTGTACGCCGACGTCCATAATACCGTGCTTGGACGCGTCTCGATACGTGTTTTGGGATATTGCCCATCCGACTGAGAAGTCATACAAAACTATCACACCACCGATTATTGAAGATATCAAAGCAAAGCTCGCATGATCAATTATTAAGCTTTTTAGATTCGGTGATTATGAATACCGATCAGTATGTTTTGATGTAATAAGTTATCGGTTACGCACATAACCACAACGTTGCTCTTTGTTCAAATCCAATATTCGTTATTCCTAACAAAGATACATTTTGGATCTTAGGGTTGACTTGAACCCTCTCATGTTCTCAGAAACAAGTTAAGTCTATATATTTGAGCTTTCTAGTAAACGCTTACTAATATCCTGAAGAGATATCAACTAATATCAAACGTTGGATTTATTCAATGAAAATCACTATCAACAAATTAAAATTTAACTTATGATCATGTTTTCTTATCACGTGCATACCTTTGTTATGACATCTAGAACATATAAGTTTTCCACAAAATACTTCAAAAAAAGTCATATTTATTAGTTGTTCAAAAAAAAACAAGTCATATTTATTATTAAATTATTTGGCAAAATAGACAGTTTTTAAAATATAATTATAAAAGTAGTACAATCACTATTTATAATTAGCAAATTACACATTTTCTACTGTTCACAAGACCTTTCAACCCTCATCAACATTTCATATTTNTCACATGCAATTGAGTCTCTGTTTTTTTTTTTTTTTTTTTTTAATATATGCTCTCTACAATCTTAAAAACAAAAAATGCTGACTAATTAAAATTTGTTTTCTAAAGTTTTAAAGATGTATAAAAATCTATGTTTTTTTTTTATAATTTGATATGCATTTTGTTTCATGATTTTATTTGATAATGTTAAATATTTTTTATAAATTTTGTATATGTACACATTATTAAGTGTATAGATGTCTGTACACATTAGTAAGTGTACAGATGTATGTACATATTAGTAAGTGTACAGATGTACTTTGTATAATTTGTTTAATTTTTAGGGTTTCAGATATTTGTATCATAATGGTTTTATACAAATTACATATGTACACTTAATAATGTGTGTCTGTACTCTTAACAATGTGTACACTAAATAAGGTGTACAATACAAAATATATAAATAATATATTTAAAAATTATTAAATAAAATCATATCAAATTGTAAAGAAAAAATATATATTTTTTTTGTATCCAAGAAAATTTCTAAAAAAAGATTATATTAACAATTATTTGAATAATTATGATTGAAGGAAAAAAATTTCTCATCTACACACATACTCCTTTTGGTAATCTTCTCACCCAAACCTATGTCCAACAATCTCTCCTATCTCACATATTCTCTATTACACAACACCTATTTTTCCAATTTTGAATAGTAAATGTATTAGTTTACCAATTAAGTTTCCAAAATATACTAATATGCAAACAAACCCTTTATTATTTATGCTATTGTCTGTATAATCTTCGTTTCGGTCCATACTCGGATATTCCTACTTTATTCAGAGAGCCTTCAAACACCGTTTTCGTGGAGCATCTTTTTATGTCGATTGTTGAAAAAAGGAAGAAAAAAAAGTACTGTTTTAACATTTATTTATTTTCTTACAAAAAAATTTGTTCTTTAGTGAAACGAAAACTTAAGATTTAAATCTCACTGCTTCATATAGCTAGATTCCTTTGCCTGTCACGTGAATCCAAAACCTCACGTTAATTTTTAGTTTTAAACTAGTCCCCCTTGCGAGAATTTTAGTGTAGGAATGCCAAAATATTTTAACGATCTTGTTAATGTAAACGGTGTAAAATTTAACTAGTCCCTTCAATTTGTAAAATTAAATTTTTAATTAATATAGTTTGGAACTATAGTGAACTGTGTAGACGAGTTTTAACTATTTCTCTAGAACTTATATGATTAAACCAAGAAGGAGAAGGAAAAAAAATGAAAATATTCATACTATTAAACTATGCATAATTTGCAAACCAATTAACTTTACGAGTCATAGAACAAAGGTTCGAATTAGTCTTCTGACAGCTTCGAAAGGTCTGATAAATTTTGTCATTACTACATTCCCCAAACACATATATTCTTTCTTTTAACATGGTTGTCTGCAACAGTGTAAAAATGAACAATTTTTCTTTCAAACTGCTGATTTTTATTTGTTATAGTTAGGTTGTAAATGTACAAATTTTCTTTTGCACTTATACAAACTACGGTAATTACTAACCACAAACAATCCATTTCAATACGATAATCCTAGTTTTCAGCTACCAATATTAATCGTTGATAATTGTTTACTTTGATGTTAAAAAAAAACAAAAAAAGAAGTTAGATATTTACTTTCAACTTGACTGTTTTTTTTTATATATATATTTCATTTTTATAAACCCTAATAAAAAGAAGGAAAAGAAAGGACACCGGCCTTTTTCTCTCTATAAAGAGAAAAATCTCCAAAAGGCAATGAGAGAAATGTGAAGCTGCTTTCACAGCCCTTGTTTGCGTCTTCCACTCAAGTAGAAAGAAATCAGAAGTACCATCAATGGCTTCTTCAACATCTCTCTTCCTCCTCCTCCCTCTCCTTCTTCTTCTCTCCCACGCTTCAGGTATTCTATTTTTTTTTTATCTCAGATCTTTTGAATTTAAATTCATATATTATTATTAATCACATCAAAACCAAACTAATGACATTTTGGGTTTGCCTATTTCGTTGAACTTTAGCTTCAACGGTCATATTCTACAACAAGTGCACATACCCAGTCTGGCCTGGGATCCAAGCTAGCTCCGGTCAACCGCTCCTCGCCGGCGGCGGATTTAAACTCTCTCCCAAAAGAGCTTACACTCTCCAACTTCCACCTCTCTGGTCCGGTCGCTTCTGGGGCCGCCACGGTTGCTCCTTCGACAGATCTGGCCGTGGTCACTGCGCCACCGGAGACTGCGGTGGTTCTCTCCTCTGTAACGGAGCTGGCGGTGTACCTCCGGCTACACTCGCCGAGATCACCCTCGGTCATGACATGGACTTTTATGACGTCAGCCTCGTTGATGGGTATGTCTCTCACTTAAACCAATTTTTTTTTTAATTCGGTTCGGTTTAACTTTTGTTTAGCGTTCATCAGTATTATTTTTATATTGTATATGATTAATTATATTTATAATGTGAATGGATTTGATATGGTAACATAATTAGGGGGTGGAAAAAAAAAGTTTCAAAAAAGGCCTGAACCGAATCAAAATTTTACTGACTTTAGTGTACATGAAATCAAAATTTTATATATTTTGATATTTACATACGAATATTTTTTAAAAATATAATCATATATATAAAAGTAGAGTTTCAGTTTCTCCTTATTGGTCCACTTGGCAATGTAATTTTAACAAAAAAAAAATTATATTAAAACACAAATTTAAAACAATTAATTTTCATATTTAACTCACATAATATAAAACTGAAATCTTTATAGCTTCTCCCTATAAATTATGCATTAACTTTATTTCTCCACTAAGTTGTATTAATCAATTGTATTAAAACAAAACAATAAATTAGAATTGTAACTCTCATTTTTCTAAATGTAATTTTTCATCATTTCTCTTCCTATAAATACTCATTATCTTATTCTCTTAGTCTATCACTCTTTCATTCTCTCATCTTCTTCCACTACTCTCAAATCTCTTTTTTGTTTTGTTTTGTTTTGTTTTGTATTTTTTTTGTTATTGTTGTTGTATGGGTTATAAAAAATCAAATCAAATATCATTGTAAAAGCTTAGTTTTAGAGTTTGTATGATATGTATATCTTATATATTTATTTTAATCTTTTAAAATGTTTATCTCCATTTTCTATTTTATATTAACATCTTATAAGTCATTATTTTCATACTTCCTTACAATATTCACCACACAATAAGATCATAAAGTTGAAATGATCCATATGTAATTATCTATTATGTCTCTGGTTATCTCACATATTCATGTATCATTTTTAATAATTTATAAAGATCAATATAATATTTAAAGATCAATATAATTATCCATTTATCCATTTATAAAGACTATTTTGTTTTGTGATTCAATTGTTAAATCTGCAGATATCAATATAATATATATATATATATATATATTTATGATTTGAGGTTTTTGAAAACAAAAAGAACATAATTAAACAATTGGTTTTTTGTGTCTTTAATCAAAATAAAAAATGATCCAAAAAACAAAACATATTCAACTGGAACTTAAATATAAAAATAAAATATAATTTTAAAAATATCATTTCACTAAATTCTCTAAAGATGAAACCATTAGTATGAAATCTAGCACTATAAATTAAATTGATGAGTGAAAACCAAAAAAATATAAGTTATCCTTGGGATTTTAAAAATTATTGAGATTGAAGAATTCATATAATTTTATAAGAAAACTAATTTAGTTTGTCACTTAAAAAGTAATATTTTTTATTTTGAAATATTATGTGTAAGTGTTGAGTTTATATCAACAAACAACCAAATCATGTGAATTTTGATTCAGCCACTTGGTATTCCTTTTATTTTAGGTTATAAAAAATTAAAATATTTATTTATAATTAAAGACATGTAACTCCATTTAACTCAAATGTAACTCCTATCCAATAATTGTACATTAATTCATTCCTCCTACTAACTTATTATCTTTCAAGAGAAATTATTTTTGGTTAAATTTTAATATTTTTTATTTATTTTGGTTGGCTAAACTTATATTCATATTTTGGTTGGCTAAATTAATATATTTCTCATGTAAAATTATTGTTTATAATATATTTCTCATTTCAAAGTTTAAAGCAATATATCATATATATAAATGTAAGGTTTTGGTCTCTCCTTATTGGTTGATTTTCATTTAATGTTTTCTAATTTTTTTTTTTTTTTTTTTTCTAATTGCTTTAAACAATATTTAAGACCCAATAAACACAATACATTTAACTCACACATTAAAATAAAATTATAACTGAAAATAAAATAAATTATGCATTAATCATATTCTACCACTCAATTTTATTCAAACACAATAAATTACTATTGTAACTCCATAGTTCTAAATGTAACTTCCATCATTTTTTATCATATAAATAAGCATTCTCTCAATCTATCATTCTCTCATATTGACATTCTTTTACTATCTCATTTTCACATTCTCTCATTCTCTTCTACAATACCTCAAATCATTTTTCGTTTTTTTTTGTTATTTTTGATTTCTTATTTTTGTTGTATGGGTTGTAAAAAAAAAATGAAATATCATTGTAAATTGTTAATGCTAAATTTTAATTTTAGAGACTACATGATATATATTTTACATTGTTCTTATTTTAAAAGATTTATCTCCTTTATCTAATTTGGATTATTATCTTATAAGTAATCATTCTCTCTTCCTCTCCCACCAATATCAAATGTTGTTATATCTCATATGTGTTGTAAGAGTTTGATTCTATATTTTAATTTAGAAAGTATTATATATATATATATATTACATTGTTCTATTTTTTAAAGATTCATCTCCATTATCTAATTTGGATTACCATCTTATAGTAAACATTCTCTCCTCCTCTCCTACCAATATCAAATGTTGTTATATCTCATATGTGTTGTAACTTGTAAGAGTTTGATTCTATATTTTAATGTAGAAAGTATTATATATATTTAACATTGTTTTCAATTTTTATTTTATTTATATAAAAAATATTTCTTTTATATTTCTTGCCTTTCTAATCTATTCATATTTATTTTTTAAATTTGCATAGTTAAATTTAAATTCACATATGTTGGTTTTAACAAAACAATCAACTTTATTTGAGAATTAGATGTTCCTATTCATTTTTAAACGATCAATGTGTAACATATAAGCATTTTGTCTTGCAATCACAAGTTCCATTTCCATTGCTTAACTCCATGGTTAAACTATAATATATGTTGTCCTATTTGTAGGAATAACAACATACTTATTTAATTTATTTAAAAGAGCAGATGATTAAACGAAATAAACATTTCTCCAAATTTTATAATTCAATCAGTGAGTGTACTTATTACTTTGAAAAACTTTTACATTGAAGTTCATAAAATCATATAAGAAAACTAAAATACTATATCACTTCAAATTTGGAAGGAAACACTTGGTATTCCTTTTAAAAAAAGTCAAGACACATATAAAAATTTATTAATATTTAACTCACTTTAAAGACATTAAAGGTCATTTAACTCAAAAATAACTTCTATCCAATAATTTCATACATTCCTCCCACAAATAAAAAAATATATATATATATATATATGTTCAAGATTGTATTTAAATATTACATAATTTTTTAGTTAGCTAAATTTATAGTCACATATATACAATATATATACATAAGAATTTATATTACTTATTAACACCATAATTCGACCCATTATTTGCTTAACTCAATATTGGTTTCAAAGCCAACTAAAGAAAAACAGAAACAATCTTATTGATATTAGACCAAAACATGGGCATACAAACATATTCACTTACACGGAAGATATTTAAAAAAAAAAACTTATTATTGCAACATCAACGTATGAAGGGTTTACATATGCAGTTAATTAGAAAATCTATAATACAATAAATGTATTGGAAACAATATCAGTCAATGATAATATTGGATCCTCAAAAGCAAGAAACAACATCTTCATAATTCATAAAAAATAAACGCCACAATTATACACATATGAACGAAATGATATAAACATATTGTGTATAAATAAAAGTGACGGCAAAGCCCGTATATGCCTAATTAAAACGAAATAATACAAAAGAAAAAACGAAAAAGACCAAAAAAAAACAAGAAAGTGCCAACTACACCATAACCCACGCATTGCGTGGGGAAGCACCTAGTCATATTTAAGTTGTGGATATAGTAAGTTTTATTATATGTTTTGAGTTGGCTTTTCACTAATCCCGAACCAAATAGAAATTTCATACATCTAAACAGAAAGCTAACCGTATTAGAAATAATATTGTCTGGTTTCAACTCTTATAAAACTAACTAGTGACTATATATACCAAAGTATCGAATGGAATAGTCAAACCGTAATCCAAATTGCTTATTCTAAACATCAATAATTTAAACATTTTTGTTTACTCTCACAAACTAATTTTCTTGTTAATCAATGGTAAATGACAGATATAACTTGGCGATGTCTATAATGCCTGTGAAGGGTACGGGAAAGTGTACCTACGCTGGTTGCGTAAGCGATCTGAACCGGATGTGTCCAGTTGGTCTACAGGTCCGTTCACGTGACGGGAAACAGGTAGTAGCCTGTAAAAGCGCGTGCTCTGCCTTTAACTCACCACGCTACTGTTGTACCGGCTTGTTCGGTAACCCACAGTCATGCAAGCCTACGGCTTACTCTAAGATCTTCAAGGTAGCTTGCCCAAAGGCCTACTCATACGCCTACGATGACCCAACCAGCATTGCTACGTGTTCTAAAGCTAACTACGTCGTCACTTTTTGCCCTCACCACGGCCGTTGATTGAAATCTCACTTTTAAATTATTTTATATGATTTGTTTAGTATGTACGAGGTTCTAGTGAGAGTTACCGAGACCTTTGTTCTTTCGCTTAATGTTCTCACTCGTTCGATGATCTTTATTAGATTTCATGCATTTGTGATATGCGTTTAATAAAATTAAGTGATGTCTTGGACCTCGGTTTAAAAGTAAATTAAACAAAAACCGGATTACAAAGGACGAATCTAATTCGGGTTAATTTGTTTTGTTTTACTATACCTGTAAAGTGTAAACAGTATTAAACCCGAATAGACCCTTCAACAAACTTACTTTGAAAAATAATCTAATTTAA
>NC_025691.1:22884901-22894785 GCF_000633955.1 Camelina sativa
CAGGTAGTAGCCTGTAAAAGCGCGTGCTCTGCCTTTAACTCACCACGCTACTGTTGTACCGGCTTGTTCGGTAACCCACAGTCATGCAAGCCTACGGCTTACTCTAAGATCTTCAAGGTAGCTTGCCCAAAGGCCTACTCATACGCCTACGATGACCCAACCAGCATTGCTACGTGTTCTAAAGCTAACTACGTCGTCACTTTTTGCCCTCACCACGGCCGTTGATTGAAATCTCACTTTTAAATTATTTTATATGATTTGTTTAGTATGTACGAGGTTCTAGTGAGAGTTACCGAGACCTTTGTTCTTTCGCTTAATGTTCTCACTCGTTCGATGATCTTTATTAGATTTCATGCATTTGTGATATGCGTTTAATAAAATTAAGTGATGTCTTGGACCTCGGTTTAAAAGTAAATTAAACAAAAACCGGATTACAAAGGACGAATCTAATTCGGGTTAATTTGTTTTGTTTTACTATACCTGTAAAGTGTAAACAGTATTAAACCCGAATAGACCCTTCAACAAACTTACTTTGAAAAATAATCTAATTTAAATCAAAACATATATATATATATATATATATTTCCATGCCATTTTAGACGAAAATCTCTCACCTATTAAAAACATCTCCCAAATTAAGGAATCGAGACTGGACACGCTCAAGCAAAAACCCATGCATGGTAGATTTATTAAATATAATTGAATTACCAACGTGAAGCAAACAATAAAAACTCAAACGCAATTGGGAATTACTTACAACCACGCACATATAAATATATATGGAGCCTTTTACAATCAACAAGACCAAAATAAATAAATAAACGAAAATGGCCTCGAGTTTTTGGGGAGATGTATTAAAGTGGGTAATACCGGCTGGGTATTTGATAGTTGGATTTACCCTTCTGTCGATAATCGGACTTGGTATTTTCGGGAATGTGAGATCGGTAAAATTAGCTGCTTCCAAAGATACGAAATTTTATTTTATTGCCGATGTTGTTAATGTATGGGATGGTGCCATTGGCACCGTATTTTTTCTCATCCTCACCATATTTTTTCTCATCCTCGCCTTTCTTTGCTTCAGTTATGTATTTCTTAGACTATCCTCATCAGTAAAAAAAATCGACAGAGTTTCTTAAAAACAAAATAAATTAATATTTTAATTGTTTGATTATATTTAATTTTTTAAAGAAAGTTGAACCAATGAGGATAGTCTAATAATGCAAGAAACGTTTCAAATGTTTCTTGATGAAAAAATGTTTCTCTCCTCGCTCATAACTTTTCATTACTTTTTGATTTTTTTTATTGTAAAAGTTTCTAATAAGAAACACCAATTAGGATAGTCTTAGGCTTCGGCATATTTTGACTCCTACCCCCGCTTAATCTCGATTTACCATTTTTATTAACACATGTATACAGTATATACTACACAGGGACTTAATTATAACTAAGCTAAAATCTATATTTTACAACACAAACAAAATCTGCATGAAAGAAGGAAATGTACATTGGTAATTCATGTTTATGATTTCTTATTTAGTTTTTGTACATAGTAATTTGTATAAATATTCAAAATTATTTCCAGAAAATGTTCATATAAATATCAGATGATGATAGTTATGGTTTCAATAAATAATATCGTAACTATCAAAATCGTTCGCAATAATATTATTCAGATATGTCACATTCATATTTGCTCTCCCCCCAAATATCTTAAACGGGGAATGTCTTTACCTCCCACTTGCATGTATAGCTTCAGATTCCCCATAGAGGCACACGCACTAACTAAGAACATATACCTTATAATTTGATACGCACTATGTAATAATCAAATAGAGCACACTACTACTATACTAAATTACACAACTATATATATAGGAAAAAACTAAATATTGAAAAATTAAAAATAGAAATAAATATATTTAGTTAATGAAAAGAAAGCCATGAAGGGTAGCCATACAAAAGGCATCATCAAGCATCGTTCAAAAAAAAAAGGCATCAACCTAAAGCTTAATCATCACAAAACTCTATAAAAACGTCAAGATCACAATTCCAACAATTCACAAAACACAAAAATGACGAACACCACCAACAAATCCACAACACCATCAACCGACATGGAGCTCAAGAAGGTCTTCGACCAGTTCGACTCCAACGGCGACGGGAAGATCTCTGTATCAGAGCTCGGGAACGTTTTCAAATCCATGGGAACGTCGTACACGGAGGAGGAGCTCAGCCGTGTTCTAGACGACATCGACATCGATCGCGACGGTTACATCAACAAAGAAGAGTTCGCCGCCATATGCCGATCGTCCTCCTCCGCGGCAGAGATCCGTGAAGCTTTTGATCTATATGATCAGAACAAGAACGGTTTGATTTCGTCATCTGAGATCCATAAGGTTCTCAACCGTCTTGGTATGTCTTGCTCTGTTGAAGACTGTGAGAGGATGATCGGGCATGTTGATGCTGATGGTGATGGTAATGTTAACTTTGAGGAGTTTCAGAAAATGATGAGTTCGCCTGAGCTCGTGAAAGGATCATCCGCGAACGCTAGTTCTGCTTAGGGTGAAGAAGATATACGAACATATGCAAGTACTTTTTTTTTAGGTTTAACAACAAAAGTTGATTCGATTCTCTTCCTAATATATATGGACGATGATGATGATGAGTTTGTTCCTGCAACTATATGATTACTCTATATGGATTATGCATTTTCTCGGTATTGCTATTAAAGATTTTAATCAAGTTCTTTGATCCGAGATTTTTGGTTCTTTAATCGGTTTCGGGTCTCTCGGCTGAACCGATTGGTGGAATTTTAATTTTGTATCAGTTCATAATATTTTGATCAGTTTTTAAGTTTTAACAATATCCAAACCAAAGCAAACCAACTTTATTTTTCGGTTAGTTTGATCCGGACTAAGCCGAAAATCGCAGGCATGTAATGTTTCGTATGACTGTTTTACTGGTGGAACTGGTCAACAAAGACGCTATTTGTGTGGAGAAATACATGTTCAACCAGTTATTTTGGAATGTGATTCTTCTTCTTGTGTGGCATGAAAAATGGGAATCTGATTCGGTTCGGAATATATACGGTCACAAATCTCACCAGCTGGATTCACTTTTAACACATAGGGCTTTTAAGGGCCCAGGTTTTAAGCCCAATGAGAATTCTATTTACCTTTTTTAGTCAGTCCGACTAAACGGCCTGAGAGCTTCTTTTTTTTCTTGTCAAAGTTCCTATAGTTATTTTCATTATTGCATCAAAAAATGAACCCATCTCTACAAGCTACAACACTTTTTTTCCTATCTGTTTGAAAGTCAAAATGAATAAAATTATAAAGGATGAACCGACTCAATTATTTATCTCGCAAATAATAGTATTAGTTAGTTATTACCTGAGACTGAGAGAGAGTATTGTTAATCAATGGAAGCATCGAGCATAACGTTTCATACTTCTTTTAATGGTAAAACTTAACATCTCACCATTGAAATTGCTTATTATGATTACCTTGCCCCTTCCATTTCATTTTATTTAACTTCACGTCATTTAGTTCACCATGTAGCTGCCAGCCAGGGTTATATATACTGATTAATTACTAATGCAACGACATTGATTTCTTTTGATTAGAAAAATCAGTGGATCATATTTTTAAAATACCATTAATCATAAATATTCATTTTTATTACGTAAGATAAAAATATGAAACTCGGATTCTTTTTTGATATCTGATAAGTGTAGTTATCACGTAAATTTTACAGTAACAAAACAATAATTCGTGTCAAATAACAATTGGTATAAAGAAGAACAACTTTGAAAGCGTGTGAACTTAGGTGAAAAATGTCAAAGAGAAAAGGAAATAGGTAGGTATGATTGGTTATTGAACATCATGATATCTAATCTGATAGTATTTGATTATTTTCTAATCAACACAACAAAATTACACATTTTAAGGGAAAATAAAAGTAGCAGACGGCTCTCGTTGGGAGAGATTTTAAAGACTTTAAAATTAATTTAAGTTTTAAAAACCAAAATTTTACCAATCATACTTTCATTGCTTTATTATTTATAAAAGCCTTGAAAGTCTAACTGTCCATTTTTTTTGTTTGTACATACAAATTTTTAAAACCAGAAATGTGAGATTTTTTTTGCTGTTAAAACATAAATAAAAAAATCTGTAGTTTTTTTTTTCTCTTTCTTATTTTCTATGAGGATTGAAATAATAATAAAGCTCTCCACAAGTTTATATATATATTTTACATATTTTATTTTTATAAAATAATTATTCTTATTTTTTTTTCTTTTTTTTAAGTTCCATTTCAATAATAATTATTTTTGTTTTTATTATCATCATTAACATCATCATTTCAATATTTTTAATAATAAAGGTAACAGTTACAGTTTTAAAGTGTTTGTTACCAATCAAATTTTAACAGTTAAAATTTGTACAGTCAAAGCATCTACAGCCAAATTCTCTACAACTAAAATTTTAAAATTAAAGTTTTTACAGCTATAAGTAACAGTCGTTATCAATCCGGGCTGTAATAATAATATTTCGGAATGTTTTCACCTTTTTTTTTTTTTGAACAATGATAAAAGGAAGACAACGTTATCATTATGTTGTAATCCATGATTTCACATGCCAACAAACAGCTGCACTCTCTACCAAAAAAAAAAAACAGCTGCACTTATGGTTGTGATTATGAATCCTCCTCTCTTATTAATCTTAAAACCTAATCAACATATATATCCTCGTTAAAAAAATAAATAACTAAAAATCACAACATATCCTCGTTAGATAAATAATCAGAGAGGATATGTCCACGATTCTAGTGATTCAGTTGAATTATTACATTTTCTTTGACGCTATCCTCGTTTTTTTTTTCTTTTTTTCTTTCTCCTTTTCATTCTAAATACGATCGCAATACGTAAGTAATATACTATTCTAAAAAAAAATTATAATGATTTTGAGTTTGACTATAAAAAACACTATTAATTAAATCCGATTTACAACCAAAAGCCAAATTCAGTGGAGGAACTGTCTTTTTCCTTTCTTCTTACTTCTTCTCCTTTCTCCTATTTTGTCGTAACAAATAGCGTTTGGCTTGAGAGGAACTTTAGATTTTAATTCTTGAGACAAATGGCTGAAGACTCGTACGAGGAAGAGTGCGACTACTTGTTCAAGGCTGTGCTGATCGGAGACTCAGCCGTCGGAAAATCAAACCTCTTATCAAGATTTTCCAAGGACGAGTTCCGGCTTGACTCTAAACCAACCATCGGAGTTGAGTTCGCTTACCGGAATGTCCACGTTGGAGATAAAATCATCAAGGCTCAGATTTGGGACACCGCCGGCCAAGAAAGGTATTATTTGCAAACACATCAAAGTCCCATCTAAAATCTAAATCATACAACTTGCGTACGTAAAATGAATTCTTTGTGAGCGAGCAACCATCCAAACTCACGGACCTAATTTTGCAACCTCGTGACCACACTACTCTGTTCCTTATTTTGTATCTTTTCGTTTGAGCTTTTATTTTTGACCTAATCTTTTTATATTTGGAGTTATGAAATTAATGGAATGTTAATCCTTAATTAATATTTTTAATATCTAATATGTGTTAATTTTTTTATGAGTAAAAGATTTAGAGCAATTACAAGTTCGTACTACCGAGGAGCATTAGGGGCATTACTGATTTACGACATCACAAGACGAACAACGTTCGAAAACATCAAGAAATGGCTTTTTGAGCTCAGAGACTTCTCCAATCCCGACACTGTCGTTGTCCTCGTTGGCAACAAATCTGATCTCCGACAATCTAGAGAAGTTGAAGAAGATGATGGTAAGAGTCTAGCTGAATCAGAAGGTCTTTACTTCCTTGAGACTTCGGCTTTAGAGAATGTTAACGTCGAAGAAGCGTTTCTCGTGATGATTGGACGGATACATGAGGTTGTGACGCAGAGGAACGCAGAGGAAATTAAATCCAACGGCGTCGCGACGAAGGCTCAAGTTAACGGTAATGGTACGGTCCTTCCCGTTGGTAAAGAAATTGTGAATATCCACGAAGTCACTGCTACTACTCAACCGTTAAGCTCTTCTTCCTACTGTTGTTACAAGTAAATAATTCATGTATTTTTTTTTTTGTTATTGTTTTGGAATATTTTGATGATGTTTTTATTTGCATGTATTCCTTAAAATTTTGACTTGGCCACATACATGAATTTTGAATCATATTATCAATTAAATATGAAACTCAAATAAAAAAATGAACCAATCACAACTGAGATCCGGTTCTGTCAAATATGTTTCTTCATTTAATTTGCTTCGATGCTTCAATTACACATACGCCAAGATTTGTCCAATATTTCAAACAAATTTCAGTTTCTTACAAGCAATTTTTTTACAGAATTTTATTAGAGAGTGCTTCACAAATCAGTCATCCTTTAGTTCATTCTCTTTGCCGTTCTTGGAGTCTCCTTTAACTTTCTTCCATGTAAACAAGAAAAGAGAAGCCAAACTCATCACACACAAGAGAAAGATACAAAAGAGATGAAACTCAAATTGAATAAGCACTTACTAAACAGCCACCTCTTGAGGGAGACTTCGGCTGTAAAATGGAAACTCGAAGAGAAAGATCGTCTTGCACCATCCAGGTAAGTTCCCATAAACTCCTCTCGGCAACAGAATCAGAGGACTAAAGATCGATCGAAGATAGAAACAAATTAGCTAGATTCAAGGTTTATTAAACATTATCTTTAGAACAAGTTCACATCGTTAAACCTTGTTGTCTTCTTGTAGAATCTGTAAGCTCCCGAGTTGCCATGTTTTTTGTCAGCCGATGCCTGTTCATTATATTCATATCAGCCATATGTGATTCAGAAACTGTCTAAGTAGAGAGATAGAAAACGAACGAGAACCTCGAGTAATGGTATGCCACTGACGAATAGAAGTAGCAAAGTGAGAAATAGTGGTCCGAGTATCACAAGATACTCTGCACCTTCAAGCACGGGTGATGCAGCCACAAAGATTCCCCACCACAAAAGCATCTGATGAACATATAAACCCACACAGACACACACAGTAATGAAACGATCATATCACCATTTATGCTAAAGATGAAGAACATATAATATATGAAAGTACTAACCTCACCAAAGTAGTTTGGATGTCTTGACCATTTCCACACACCAACATCACACCATTTTCCTCTGTTTTCTGGAGAGTTTTTAAAAGAGAGCTTCTGTTGATCAGCTGCAGCTTCAATCAAGAAACCAAAAACCCACATTGTCCAACCGATAACATCTGCGGGTCTAAGAGATCCTCCACCATCACTTGCATTCACAATGGTTAGAGGTAAGCTAACCGTCCAAACCCACACAGCCTACCGTGAAAGAAAACAACAACTCTAGTTTGAGATATCACAAGCATGAATTCCAATAGGGCTCTCTATAAGAGAATGAATACATAGTTATAAAAACTTTACCTGAAGAGTCCAGAAAATTATTAGTCTCACTATATTTCCACGTTGTTCATCAAATCGTCGATCTTCACCCCATTGCAAGATCCTAAAACAACAAGAGGGTTATGCTATTGATCCAGAAAGTAATATAAAGTGAGAATGATGCAGTCATTGGTAGAGACCTCATTAGAAGAAATATCCCCAAACGAAGACCCCATACCACAACTAGCAAAGTCAAGACTATCTGTGAAGAGAAAACAAAGAAACTCAAAACACCAAAACAAAATACATATGAGAAAACAGAGAGGAAATTACAAGAGTCTTGAGACTTGCCTGGCGAAAATGCCAAGTGGCTTTAAGAACAAGAGTCAATACAGCAAGTATAACAAAGTTTGTGCTTCCTGAACATACAAGGTTAATTAGTATAATGAACTCCTACGTAACAGAGAATGAAGGTAACGCAATTGGGAATAGAGGAATGAAGATGGTGGTACCAGCAAAGTCAGTGACTTGATCAAATTTGAAAAGAGCTGTGATTACGAAGAATATAAACTGGTAAACCACCTACAAATGCAGAAAAACACCAAATCAGACATAGACGAACAAAACCCAACTCGTAACTCCCACAGAACAGAGGAACTTACAGTGACAATAGCAGTGAGGGCCAGGAAATGCGAATCCAGAACTGTTCCCATTCTTATCGGAGAAAACTTCCAAAGATCAATCCTTTCGCTCGAATAGAAACAATTCGTTATCCCTTTTTATTGTTTCCTACTCAAAACGGAAATTGAGAAAAGAATAAAAAACGAAAAGTCGTCATCTTTACCAACTTGTCATTGGTATATATGGCTGAGACTACGATGAGTTTATGTGGTTGTGAACCAAACACCGTGCCGTTTATTTGGTACACTAGAAAAGTCTAATTCAAAGAATATACACGGGGAAAATACGAAGAAAGTGTGAAACTTTTATACATTATTTGGCTTCATAACCTCCCATGGACTCATACAATAGTTTGGAAACAATAAACTGTATCAACCTCGATGATATAGTCAAGTGTTGCAGACGGAGGAATCTGCAAACCCGGTCCGAATTCGACGTTTTTGCTTCCGAATCCTAAGGTAGGTGGGATGATCACTCTACGTTTACCTCCAGCTTTCATTGACCTTAGAACATACTCTATGCCTTCGCATAGTCCTTTGCTATATGGTCTTGAGTCCATTACCATCGCTAGTGACTTCTTTTTGTCTTTGCTTCCGAATGTGTCGACGAACACTTGTTCGGTTCCATGTACTTTTCCCTTTACATCAAACACTACCAAGTATCCTGAGCTTGGAGTAGCTCCACTTCCAGCTTGTAAATCATAGTACCTACACGGTTACATTTCCCAAAGACAAGAGCTTGAGTTTGTGATGAATAGAAGTAAGTTTCAGGCTCAGTAAGAGCATATACATATATAGATTCAGAATTATTCCATACCACCTCAAAAATGTTACAAGGGTTTTTCCAATATGAGATCAAAACAAGACAAAAGTCCTATGATCAAAATGAGAAAAAATTGAATTTTCAAGAGATTGAGTTTATGAATTGTGATGCATGGTAATATATACAGAGAAGTTTCAAGCTCAGCAAGATATAAGCAGAACCAGCCTCAAAAGTAGTAGGATTTCCCAAAATGACATAAAAAATAAGACAGGTCAAAGCCATAGAGAATGCTACAATACTACACTGGAAGCTCACAAACTTTTCTATTTAATGGAAACATAAATCAACACATGTACTGGGGAATGTACCTTATGCCGTTTGGTAAGATGATCTCTTCTTGTTGCTTTACTCTGCCAAATTCAGAAATTAAATAAAAACAATTCAAGTTCGTAAAGATGATAACAAAACCATTCAAATCCTTATTCTTTCACTATAAACTATGAGCAACCTTGTGGTATCTTCTTCCTGGAACACATCGAGTGGTGACTTCTTCATCTGCTCAGAGACAGCACCAAAAGCTAGAAACCCAGACCAGGTTAATCCGGCACCGATTCCGAACCGTCGCGTCACCGGAGAAGCCATCCAATCCGTCATTTTCTGCTCCTGCAATGTGACCGCCACCGCTGGTTCAAGATTCCCCTGTAAAGCAACGCTTAGAGACTGCGATGGAAGGCTCTGTTTCGGGTGTTGAGAAGGCGATACAAAACGGTGGTGAGAAGGAACCGTCGAAGTGAAGAGAGTCGTCATTTTCGAAAAAAAAATTCTTGAAAATGTTTATTCTGATTTCATATATATGAAAAAAGATAGCAACCTTATCCTATTCGTGTGATGAATGGTCAGAAACTTGAATAAGGACAGAGAGTTCATGTAAATAAACTTTGTCAACGAAGTTTTATAGTTTCAAAAATAAACGTTCTTTTTTTTTTTTTTTTTTTTTTTTTTTTTTT
>NC_025691.1:22896605-22906428 GCF_000633955.1 Camelina sativa
TTTGGAACTTCGCGTGCTGGTGTATGGCAATTGAATGGAGCCCCTCTAGTACGTAACAATTTATCAAAGAATAAAGTTGGTTGCTCCTTACTAGTAGGTTCCGAAGACTTTGTTCAAGCATTCTCTAGATCCACATCCCCCTCCCTCTCTACTTGTAGTTGGCCGGCTCTGATGCCGGTGAGATTCACCTCTGAAAGCGGGCAGCTTGGATATAACACATTTAATGAGAGACTTTCCTCACTAAGCTGCCAACTTAGTGAAAACATTTTAAACTTTTTAATTTCCTCATCTAATGAGAGACATTTCTTATGTATTAAGAGATATAACGCAAAAATTTCCTCATCATGTCAATGTCCTTTGACTACATGGTTTCATCATAATCTCCACTCTTCCTTATCCACTTGGTTCAGATCTTGCAACGTAGTGTGGCAAGGTGGTTCTATCTTGGATCCTTCTTTCGACACTCGACTCTTGGGAACTTCTTCCCAACCTACATGCTGCATCCCTTTTCAGGGAGCTGAAGATTCATCATCTTTAGTGCGAATTAGGTTTTTAAAAACCCGTCGGAATCTTTGTATTCCAGTGTGGCAATTTGTTGTTATGCGGCCAGTGATTCGGTCTTGGTTAACTTCCCATCACTTCATGTGGCATATCTCCTTGGTGGTTCTCACTATCTTTATGGTTTCAATAGCTCTTTATCTCTGCTTTAGCTATTTGTCCGTTAGCGTTCAAGCTTGTTATTTCTTCTGTTGTAGTTTCACCCGGATGTTATACCCTTGTTTAAACAACATACCGTGGTTTTCTTTCCTCCTATGTAAGTTAGTTGGTTGCATCATACTCCCACTAGAAGGGAGTACCAAAAACCTTGTAACTTAATTTAATGGAGTGTTTGTTGACAAAAAAAAAAGACATGAACATCACTGGCAAGCAAGACAACACACGAGTATAAACCCTTCTCACCTTCATCAATCTTCATCTTCTATGAATTTGCTTTTGATTTCTCTAATCACAAAGATGTGTTCAGACACCACTGAAGCTGAGACAAAAACAAGACAAGGAACATCTGTAGCTTCAGATTTTCTTCAAACAAAAATGTTTTTCTTCTTTCTTCTGTTATCAATCTTTTTGTTCATGTTCAGTTGCTATTGAAGAAGAAGTGGGGACTGGTCTTGGGATATTGGAACCTGTTACAGGTCTCTGTAGCCGCTTTAGGGAAGCCATTATCTCTGCAAAACTTGGCCTCAACTTTGAATCCCTGATAAACACACAAAAAATAACTAGATGTATCAGTCAAATCATGAGAACAAGAAAGCTTAGGAACCCCATTGTCAAGTTTGATGAACTTATAAGCCGTAAAACAAATCAAGACTCTGATTTTCTGAAGTGTAAGCACTACTACTACTTCACATTTGGCTGAAACTTAATCTTTATATATTTCTTATACTCACGTCTGCCAGCATTTACTGATGATATCTGCAATTGCTGGATCCACAAAGTCTGGGATGTCAAGACGTCGATGCTGAAAACCAACTGCCCCAACAACTTGCATTGCGTTCATTTTTCCCCACGGTTGCTGTAATGTAAAGAGTTCCCATAGAATCACTCCGTAGCTGTAAACATCGCACCTGTTTTCACGTATTGTTTTACCCTGACATTAGGCCAGTGTCTTAAAAAAGGGAACATAAAGAATGAATATTCATTAGTAAAATATTAAAGAGCATACTTCTCATTAGCAGGTTCGTTTCTAAGCACTTCTGGAGCCATCCATTCAGCCTGTATAAGATCAACACATCATTAGATTAATAAACTCGCAATCACAATAACTGTAAAGAGAGATGATTTAGACAGGGAGGACGGTAACTTCCTTCTAGCTGCTTACCGTGCCTGCTGTTGACTTTGAAGAGAGGTATGTACTGTGTTTCATTCTTGACAACCCGAAATCACACACCTGATATATATGAAACTCCATTATTTGTTATGCAAACTAACATCATCCAGTAGGTAAGAAACCATAAATTCTATATTTACCTTCACGACCCAATTTTTGTCAACTAGAAGGTTTGGGGACTTAAGATCGCGATGGACAATCATTGGACTACAGCTGTGCAAATAGTTCATTCCACGAGCCTGAAGTTTTTACAAGTAATATGATACTTAACAGGTGATAGAGATAAAGGAAGAAAAGATTGTGAATAGAAAAAGAGTAATACAGCATCAAGGGCCATTCTCAGACGCCTCCTCTCGTCTAATTGGTTATTTGCCCGGTGGATTAATCTATACAAGCTACCTCTGCACAAGTTTGGAAAGAAAACTCTACTGTAAAGATTCAAAAACTAAGCACAACCAAATCGAACCTGCTCAAACTATCCAGATTTAAGAACTTCAAGCAAATACTTAAACAACACTCATTGATGCAAAGAAGATTCACAAAATAGTTTGTATCAAAAAGAGAAAAACAGAGGCATGCGCCTCATGAACATGGAGATGGAATGTCGTTGTAGCCATGAGAATTGTATTAAACTAATGAAATCTTGCAAAGATCATAGTATTACCTAGGAAGAAACTCTGTAACAATTGAGAGATTCGGTGGCCGAGTCACAGCTCCCATGAAGAGAACAATGTTGGGATGTCTAAGCTTTTTCATGATTCGGACCTTGCATCACAAGAATATATAAGAAGGGTTTGATATAAAACTATCAACATGGAAAATTTGGAAAAAAAAAAAGAAAAGGTTAGAAGATAATAGATGGCTAATACCTCACTTCTGAATTCCTCCAATGCTTCTCCTGATAGATCTTGATCAAGGAACTTCTTGACAGCCACTTCCTGCCAAGTTCAACAGTTTCAACAACACGGAACTCAATCTAAGGAATCGCTAAACTCTTTCTTCATCTATTTCCATGAAGTCTAACTCAAATAAGAAATAAGAAAAGCAAATATAATACTCACAGTCCCGTGCCAATCTCCCCGATACACTTCTCCATATGATCCTGTATCAAAAGAGGTAAACTATTTAATTCATTGTAGAGGTAGTTACACCAAAGCAGATAATAGATGATAAGTCAGTACCAAGTCCAATACGTTCTCCCAAAGTAATTTCTTCCCACAAAATCTCACAATCAGATACATCATCACAGTCAGACTTGGAACTTTCATTGCCAACAGATCTGTCAGATATTCTTTCTTCCCCTGAATTTGGCCCAAGATTAGAGTCCCCACTACCTTGAGGCTCATGTCCACCAGAGCCAGCATCGCCATCGCTATTCGAGGCTAATTCAAGTTGTCTGGACACGGCTGCAGCTGTTGCCACAACTGCAGCAGCAGTGGCCGTGGCAGCAGCTGCAGCAGGAAGTTCTATGGTGGATGAGTCTGAGTTTGCAGACTTGGCAGCAGCAGCAACCATTGAAGATGCAACAACAGCCGCTGCAGCTACAGCAGCAGGAACGGTCCTGGCATATTCTGTCGAAGAAGCTTCAGAATGCGGAGAATCAGACTGACTTACAACTTTGTCATTATCACGTTGATCATGTGTATTTGCTTTAGGTTGCACTCTTGGTAATGGTGGCAAAAACCGCACTGGACCAAAATCGTTTTGGTGTCTTCCTTGCTGAGCTGTCTCTAAATCTTTTCCTTTCTCTTTCTTGGCTTCAGTCGGGATTTTTCTTTCAACGGTTGCCTCCAATCGCTGGGAATAGACTTCAGAAAATAGATTGGGAGGAGCTACAACTCCGCTTTCAAGTAATACATCATGAAGCTTCTGAGCTAACCGTGGATTCTCTTTGGCAGCATCAATCATATATTGTGAAACATCTTTGACTTTCATCCTATGCGCAGCTGGGGAGCTAACACCTTCAGTCCAAGAAGGTGATCTCATATGGGTAAAAGAATGAATAGGCCTGATTGGGAGGTTTTGAACTGGAGCCTTTTCAACATCCGTCTGATTTTTAACATCTTCCTTAGATATATTTGGATGAACAATGAGATCGCCTCCTCCTCCCGATTGATTTCTCTCCCTGGAACTCTTGGTACTAGAACGATGTTCCCCAACCCGAAGCTCTGCATTCTCTTCCAATGAACTCTCAACCCCATTGCTGGAAGAAGCTACTTGAATAGAACCACTGTCTCCAGGAATAGCAGTATAGGCAGATTCATCATAGTCTACTTGTAGTCCAGCTGCATCAGCTGGAATGAGCGTGCCTGGATCTCCCATGAGATCAACAATGTACTCCCTGAAATTCATAATTGCATTGCATATAACTCAACATTTCTTTCATCAAGCCTCAGTTTAGCTTTAGGAGATGCAGATAATATACTAAACTCCATATCGACATAGGTACATATGCTATTATGCCTATTAAATATAGCACATAAAAATTTTATCTACAGCAGAGTACATAAACCTATACATGACTGAAAGGAGAATGATGATACACATTAGTGTGATTATTTACCTGCCATCATCAGCCTTAATAAAGTTCATTGCCACATCTTCAGAACCGGTATATTGCTGTCCTTTGACTATCCGACAAGGAACACCAACGCTATCACACAAAACCTACAAAATTTCATACAAAGAACGAGACATAAAAAATAATATAAACTTAAAAGTCAATAAGGGCATGTCAGCCCACGTATTCGATTGAAAATGGACCACAAAAAGCTGACGAAGTGCATACTTTGAATAACAAGGCACGGTGACGAGCCAATCCAATAGTTAGCGAACCAAGTGGCAAAACCATGCTTCCAAGAGTTGCTTTCAAACTGTAGCTAAAACTCCTCCAAGATCTCAACATGCTATCAGGATGCACAACTGGTCCACCCATGTAATTTCCAACCGAAATAGCCAGTTTCCTAACCAATTCACTGTTCACAAAACCAGAGGAAGAAACTGATATTGATTTTGCGGCAATATCAAGAGCCATCTGTTCAAGTCTCAACAGATTAGAATCCCCACTTCTGTTCACAAGAACAGCTTCCCATGTCTCACCGTCTGAAACAGGTGTCCCTTGAAGATCGAGTAAAGGAGGTATTCTATCTGATGCATTCAACACTCCATACAAGTCATAAAAACCATCCAAGATCTTGTCATCATATCCAAGACAGTTGTAATTCTGTAAATGCAAACAAGAACAAATCATAATTTGAGCTTGTCAATTGGACTGATCAAGTAATTAGAGAGTTCTTGGGAGTAATTAAAGAGTTTATGTAATGCAGAGAAACCAAAGAAAAAGGTAATGAACTAGAATTGAATCCAGTGCTTACCCAGTATCGATAAGCAATGAGTTCAGCTGGAGAGTTCTCAGGAGCAGAAGAGCCTAAACTGAACTGCTTAATAGCTTCAATCTGAGCAGCCTCAGGATCCTCTTTGGCACTTAACTCTAAAGCCAACTGTATCTGATTCTCTTCTTCAACAGCTGGATCCTTGGATCCTAAATCCTGAAGCTCCACACGTTCAGACCCAGTAACAACAACATGATCATCATCACCATGTTCCACAGCCTTTTTATCATTAGCGGCTTTGGCGGCTCTGTTCTTGGCATTGAAAGAATTAGGTGGACTAGGGCTTTTTCTATGACCAACAGAGCTTAACCAATTGGATAAACCAGAAAAGGGTTTGACTTCAGGGCTATTGCTGCTGTGATGAGACCTCGGTGATGATGACACATCGCTAGACTTGTTAATTGATCCTTGAGCTTCATCTGACTGTGTGATATGAAGTTTCTTAAGAAAGCTCTTCATGTTCATCTTCATACTCCTAAGCAATGATCAACCGATTCTTCTTAAAACATCTCCATCTCCTAAAATCCAAAAGTTTCTTCCTTTACTCTCATAAACCCTAATTCCTCCCCGGAATCAACGACTCGTCAGATTATTTCAATCAACACCGTCGAAAGTTTAAAACTTTCACCGGAACAGAGGACCCTTTACCTGGAATTCAAAACAACATGAACTTGATGAGAGCTAGTGAAGCCAAAAAAAAAAAAAAACTCTCTTTTTTTATTTTGACAAATCATGAAAATGGTTAAAAGCACACACCCACTCAGTTCTAAAGCAGCTAAAGAGAGAAAAAAAAAAAGAAGCATATATAACTGACAATTTCTCTGTACTGATATGAACCGCAAATTCTCACCTTCACCAACTTGTTTTTTCTCTATTTCTCTCTCTTACGCCACTTTTCTCTCTGTCTAAAAAGATTGACAAAGAAAGAAGTGGAGAGAGTGGCTCTTTCTCTAGAAGAAATTAAAACTTTTGTTTTTTTCTTTGTATATTTTTGTTTTCTGGGTTTGTGAATTACTGTGACATGCAAAAAAATGGGGGAAAAAGGCGTATCTTTTTTCACTCAGCTTAGTGCGTGAGCTTGAAAAGAAGAAGAAGACGAAAAAGATTGGAAAAGATGAAGACCAAAAAGATTTTATCGGAACATAGTTAAATTGAACCAAGACCAGGAGGACTTGACGTCGATTGAGGCGTTTAAAACGGTTTATCTTTTCTTTATTGTATAAAAAGCATAGAATCTACACCTATTTATTTTTGGTAAAATATCATTAAAATCCTGTAATTTACTTTTTTGTTGATTTAAATCATGAACCCGTTAATAACAAAACAACATCATTTATCAAATCTAAAACCCTCAAATCTAGAGTTTTTAATTTGGAGAAAATGAGAATCAAGTTTTAATTTGAAGTTTTAGGTCTGATTAAACAGCATCATTTTATTTTGTTAATAAAATTTCGTTAACGGTTAATTAAGCATGTATCATTTTTCCGTTTGGTCACTTAACATTATGTCTCATAAGAACAAGTCAAAGAGTTGGTGAATTATTTAGAATATAACAAAAAATAACTTTTTTCCACCAGATGAAAAGTTCATGCTTTAAATCAAAGAAATGTAAATTTCAGTATTTTAACGACATTTTCTCCATTTATTTTTCATTAATGTTTTTTATATTTTATAAAGGTATATCACTTGAGAAAATTACGAGATTTGTTTTTGTTAATACGAAAACTTTTTTTGGGCCGAATCTCAAAATCTCGTACTCCAAATACTAAATAAGATTAAGATAGTCTCTTCGCTATTATTAGTCTTCGAATACAAAATTTCTAAAACTCTTATTCTTGAAATGTGAAAAAAATACTAATTGAGCTACCGATTTCAAAAATAAATTTTTTATTTGAATCTATACTAATAAAAAGTAGAAGCTATAAGGTTCTAAGGCCGTCCACATAGGATTTTAAACATCCAATAGAAATTTGACATATCACTTACTAACATTTTATACAATTTCCAGAATTTTCTATATTAAGAATTATTTTAAACAATCTATCATGATTTGACATGTCATTCATTAATATTTTTTAAATTTACAGAATTTTTTAGAAAAAGGAAAATTTTAAATTTATGAAAATCAAAGAATTAAGCACAATATCCCACATAGGCTAGAAATTTTTTAGACAATGGTTTAGAACCAGTATAAATAAGATTAATATGCTTCCAACAACGAATGAGCAGGAAAGCTTGATTTATCATGCGTCCAAGTTTAAAAGTTTTCTTTGGTTTGATCTGTTTTTTTTGATCAAAATAAACCTTTAAAAAGTTTCAAAAAAATACTATAATATTTAAAAAAATTAAAAGTTTAAATATTATAAATATTGAAACTTTGAAAAGTTTTTAGCTTTGAAAAAGTTTTTAAATATTATAAGTTTTAAATTTTAAAAGTTTAAAATATTATAAATATTGAAAATTTTTAAAAGGTTCAAATTTTATATTTCGAAACCTTTTAAAAGTTTAAAATATTATAAATATTGATGCAAAACATAAATTATCTTATTTATCTACATTTGTGCTTTTTATTTCTTATGAGCTGTAAAACATATTTTTGTGTATGATTTTATAGATGAGTTGATATTCTTTCATTAATTTTTTATTTTTGGGTCTAAGGAAGAAGGATTGACATCGCAAGACCTTAATTTGATGTTTGAGTCAAATGTTGAGGTTTAAAGAAGAAAGATGGACGACAAACACACATGTTTTATTAGCTATACATAGACATGATCAGAGTTACGGTTGTCACGGTTAAGGTTTATTAACCATCGGTTATGGTTAGAAATTTTTGTAACCTTAACCAGAACCGTTTAACAAATGGTTAAATGGTTACGTTTAAATACGGTAACGGTTCAAGCGGTTACTGTTATATATGGTTACGGTTATTTGATAATATGATACGGTTGATTTTATTTGATGATATAATATAATCNAATTTATGATTTTTTTTTTATCATATTTGATTTTATAACACAACTGATTTTTCTATTTTAAAAAATTATGTATCTGAATTTAATTTTTTCCTTAGTACTAATTTTAATTTTTTTTATGAGATAATATTTTATTACCGTAATCAATTATATATAACTTTTATCAAAATATATCAAATAAACTCACGCGTAGCATGGGTTCAAAACCTAGTTAGTTATAAAAATAGAAAGTTTTTTTGGTAATACGATTTTTATCAACTTCAATTCATGATTCATCTGCAACATTTTTGGAGATGTTATTGGACTAAATAAAAGCTTTGTAATGAAGCACTAGTCTAATAGAGAATATTTGTCCAATTTTCCAAACAATATATCACAAGGCTTTTGGTCCCTTTGTTACTGTAATTTTCATTGGAATATATATATATATATATATATATATATAAATAAAAATAGTATTACCCTTTGGATCTTAGTGTATCTCTTTTGGGCATAAAGGATAACCATTAATGTCACAGCAATTAAGACCAATAACTTTCTATATTGAGAATGACAAGAAATGGCTTATTGTTAAGCTGTCAATTCTATGGAAGACAAATGAGAATTTAACTGAATATTCGCTTAAAAGGATAACTCTATTATGCACGTGATTAATTTAATAATTTTATAATACAGTGTCCGGTGAACCACGTAATAACAATATGCAGGTGATCTCAACAAGTTAATGAGTTTAAGTATTTATGTATTTTTAGTATTAGTTTGTTTACACGTAAGTAATTAGTTATATACCAGTATTAGTCAAGGAAACCGACCTATGTCTGATGTTTTCTTGGTTTAATTTAACGGTCTTATTTTTTGTAGGAGACAACGGTAACATAACCGATTATATATTCCTTTTTTGAGGGAACTCTCTTTTCATTTAGTTTTCTAAAATACAGTAATTGCTCTGCGCGAGAGACACCATTATCTCTTCGATCATTCAACTTACTATCATCTATATAATTAGAAATATTAATTCATTTATATAATGGATGCAACTAGAGATATATTATGTCAAAAGATGGAAGACCACACGTATGCATGTATGATTTATGTCAATCATTGTATCCCCTTGGACGGAGTGAGCTGTGAGCCTCAAAGCCAATGGTCGACCTACATCCACTTTATATATAATATTTTCGATTGACTCTATAGTGTCCACACGATTGTGAGGTTAAGACAACGTTACATTTATGATTTATGGTAACTTTGTTCTAGACGTTACACACACTGTAGGTAACTTCTTATGGGAATGGAAGTCTGCAATTATTTTCCAACAATGTGTATGTATGGTTATTTGCTGAAAACTGATTTTTATGTACAGTAAAACCTCTATAAATTAATACTCTATAAATTAATAATCACTATAAATTAATAAATTTTGCTGGTCCCAAATCAGGCCAGTGTAAAAATTAACAATATTCGATTAGATAATAAGATAATAATTTTTTTGAAATCTCAATGTAAAATATGGTCCCAATAATATCATAAATTAATAATCATGTAAATATATATATATATATATATATATA
>NC_025691.1:22907471-22911687 GCF_000633955.1 Camelina sativa
TAAATATTACAAGTTCAATTCCTAAACCATAAAATTTATAACATCCGAAAGTTTAATCTTATGTTGCTATAATTGTTCCAATTCATAATTTAAAAAAAAATAAACAATTAAAAATATATCTATAAATTAATAATTATTAATTTACACTATAAAATAATAATTATTAATTTATAGATAAATTAATATCACTATAAATTAATAAAACGTCTTCATCCCAATATTATTAATTTATAGAGGTTTTACTGTAATTTTCTAATTGATCAAATATATATATATATATATATATATATATGAATATTTAATTTTGAATTTTGTCTACTTGAATGATAGGGATACTGTAAAATAAAATAAAAAGTAAACACTATAATATGTACATTGATTTTCATATACATCCCCCCTTCAAATGTCGTATGAACACTTAAATAAGTTATCTTCTTTTTTGCAACAATGACAATGACACTTAAAATAATTTAGTAAAGGAGATGTATCTGAATATAGAAAATGGAGGAAAACGATTGGAGAATGTTAAATGCTGAATAGTAGTTGGCCAACAATTCAAATTTTTGAGCGGCTTGAGATTTAAAAGATCTGTTTTGCTAGAATATACACGTCACCACTCAACCCTCCTGTTGATTCATTATGTAAAAAGCCAAATTATATAGCCAAAAGCTATAAGATGAATATTCGAGTATTTTGGCGTAATACTATTGAAAGGGAAAAAAAAAAAAAAGTAATTTTGGCTATTTAAGTCTTGCTTAAAGGTTCTAGAAGACTAGAACTTTTGACTCTTTGAGTATAAATTTTAACATTAACCACATGACGGTGGGCTAGTGGTTCCCATTTGTTTGGAAGAATTGTCATATTGGTCCAGGTCAGAGATCAATTCTCCCCAGATGCGGAATTGCTATCCATTTACTATGTGGCCACATGGATATGGGTTCTTGCTTACGACCACATGAATATGGGTCGTTGCTTACTGCCCATTTGAATACTCGGAGAGAGGGTCTATCCATGGGCTGCACCTCCTCCAGAGATTAGTCTCGGCCTCCTTCATAGGCATCGGGATTTACCCTGAANAAAAAAAAAAAAAAAAAAAAAACATTAAAACCCTCAAAACAAAAAGTAAGATGTGATTAACGCTATGAATGTAAAAAATACGTTTACGTTCAAAAAAAAAAAACCTTGCGTGTGTGTAAAGAAGAGTTTAATAGGCCAAAAGGCAAAGAGATTAAAAGGTCAAAAGAATAAAATAAAAACCGTAATAGAACATTCGTTTGCAACGCGCGAAGGGTATCTTGGTGACGCATGCTACGTCATGGTTATCCAATCAGAAAAGAAACAATCTTTTATAGTCTCTTTATTTGTTTTTATTTTATTTTTGGGAGTTAATAAAAGAATTTGGTGCATTCCAATTGGGTGCCAGCCACACATTTTTTTGGTGTTGGGGACCACTTCCCCACCTATCACTTTTTTCTTGTTTAATCCTTTTTTTTTTGTTACTTTTGCTAAGAAAACGTAAAACCATTGATGAAAAGTCTAGCTAATGTTATTATAATCAGTTAATTTGTACTATATATATTTACATTGGTAGTTTAGGAATTTAGGACGTCAATACACATATTCAGGAATGGTTTTTCTTTCAAATTGATAAGTCGAAAAAACAAAATTATGATCTGATTTCTTCATAGATCTAATTATATATAAGAAGCGTTATCATTTACAGATTTACTAGATTAAGTTGCATATATTTCATACGAAGTCCGACTATTATGTTCATCGATGTATTTGGATTTGGCTTTCAGTCTCGTTAACTATGATTTGAGCAGCCAAAACTTGTTCGGGGTGATTTTACACACCTTATATGGTTTGACCATTTGGTTTGTACGTGTGGCATAACGGAAGTTCTTTATGTAAGATTAAGATAAATGAATACATGGCGACCAAACAATAGTACATATATAAATTCTGTCAGAAAACGACGCACGGGAACGTCTATCTAATAATTTTACGTCTTCGTCGAACCACAACAAGTCGTCGACCTGGACCCGTTGACCCTAGTCTCACTCACCTATATCATAAATCGCGAGGTGCTCTTAAAGCTTCCTGAGTACTAATCATCCATCACTCATTCAAAAGCCTTGCATAAGAGAAATCATATACCTCCTCAACTATAGAAGGATAACTATAATACCGTTTAAGAAAGAAAAAAAAAGATAATACGATCGATATTGCTTTTTTTATTGAGTTTAATCTGTAGTATATGTGTGTGACTGTAGACTAAAATGTACTTAACTCGGTGTATAGGAAAAAACTAAAAAAAAATCGTGCACAAATAAAAAAGATATATCAACGTTTTGCATCTTTCGCTATCGTCCGGATCAAAAAGGCTAAGGCCCATTAAATAGCATGCGAACGTAAAAAAAAGTGGGTGTCACAATCAGTATGCCGGTTTAGGATAACCGAGCATTTAAACCATAAATGAAAATCCAATTTGGTCAATAAAACCAAGCTATTATTAAGCTACGTCTACCATTATTGAATTATCATAATCTTGTGACACAAGGATTTCAAGTCTTCTGCAACTAAGCTATGTCTAGTTGTCTACCTTTACCCAAGTATCATTTATATGACAGCAAAACCAAAAAATTGACGGTATAAGCTTGAACTCGAATGTCCAAATTTGATACACCGTCTCTTTCTGTAATTATCTAATCTAATACCAAACTTGTTGCTACGCCTACAATTCTTTTGGTACCATGATAAGAATTGTGTAAAGATGCAACTTTTACAGCTATCTCAGCAACAGTCGCGTCTCATCTAAGTTTGATCCTGCAAGATAACACAATAACACTGAAATTTCTCGCAAATAGTTTGATGTAGCTGGTCGAGAAGCAAGTAACAGCAACGGTAAAACGACCAATACTAAGCTGTAAAGCCTACCAAACGGTGCCGTGCCCGTGAAGCCTGCCAATAATGGCTGTAAAACGACCAATTTTGCTAAAGCGAGTGCCAACCATTGGAAGCGACGAAATCCACTGCCTAAATAATTAAGAGCCCCGAATTAGTGGCAAGTTACACAGACTCTGTAATCAAGAAGCATCAATAAATTTATCTATGTACCTGTATTTTTCATGGTGGTAGGTTAAGTTTCTTCTGTATGGATTATAGCGAGGGCAACGTTTACAACCTGCAAAGTCCTCATCAAGGCCAAATAATTCCTTTCTAGCTGTGCCAATCATAACACAGAGCTTCCGTCCTCCCAAGAAACTTCCATTGAGTTTTAACCCCTTTTTATAATGTTTTGCCAGATCAATAAAAGCAAAACTGTAAAAAGAAAAAAGAAATAATGAAGTCAAATCTTTTCTGTTTAAATTGCATGTAACTTGAGAGTGTTTTTGTAACAAATTGGAGGAACCAAGTTCACAAACCCCAAGGCAACACCGGTAGCACACTCTATGGGAACATAAACCCTTGTGACCTTTCCACATAAAGAGAAATGTTTCCACAATGCGCTCTTGATTTCATGCCTAGGAACGGAAATATCAAATCCTTGACAAAAAAGGGTGTGATCATTTTGCCCCAGATGATCTTTATTTCCGTAATTGCACTCTTCACGGTTCTGCTATAAAAAAAACAAGACTTCTTTGTAACTAACTTGTACAATATATTTGTAAAAAAGAAAGAACATGTGATGATGAAAGAAAAGAAAAAGAAAACAATATACTCTGAACGGTAAAGGTAAAACGGCACTTGTTTGAATAATCTGCCGTAGTTCTTTAATTGTTTCAGTCATCTCTTTCAAAGATTTCTTCAATTTTTCTATTTCCTACAGAATAAGAAAGCGACACAAAAACATATAAGTTATAGGTTCACGAGTGAAAGTTGAAAGTGAGGGGAAAGTCTTTAATGTAGTAGAATCTGACCTTCTCATATTTCTCCATCTGCATCTTCCAAACAAAATTTTAAAAAAAAACTTTCAATTGTAAAACGCAAGTTTAAGTTTGTAGGGATGAAAAAATTAATATCACAGCTTATAAGCAGACCTCCTCAGATCTCTCATTGTGTTTCTTCTGCTTCTTCCGTTTTTCTTCGATTTCCAAATTATTCAGCTCTCTCTTATTAGTAGCTAGCGTTACAATCAACATATCAAAAAGCAAGATTTAGATACCGTCATGATCGTTCTTCACAAAAAAAAAAAAAAAAAAAAAAAAAAAAA
>NC_025691.1:22911974-22960885 GCF_000633955.1 Camelina sativa
TTTATTAAAAAAAAAAAAAAAAAAAAAATCTTACCTTTATGCAAAGGATTTGTGACCTTATGCGCATGATGATGAACTGGTTCAACCTAAAAAATCCGAAACAAGGACAAAGCACAGTACTCGAATTGTGAACAAACCATAAGCAGAGTAGAGTAAAGAAGAAGAACAAAGAATAAAGCCATAAGAAAGAAAGAAGATTATACATCGGTGGATGTCGAGTATTTCTTGAGCCTCTTTTCCATGGTAAAGACAAGTTGAGTAGAAAAAGAGCACAGCGACTGCTACGTTTTCTATAGAAAGAGGAGAGTCAAACAAACCCTAGGTAATATTAATTTTTTTTTTTATATATATAGACTTGTACAAAAATATTAATATTTGTCTCTCAAATTGTTGTTCTGTTCTAGAAGCTTCCTTAATTAGCTCCCTCATTACTCTTAACTCATTGATTTAGCTTCAAATATATAACCAGCTCACTTCATCTGTTGACCTTAGATAGTCTCAACAATCATAAAATCGTGGGTTGATGTGCTCTTAAAGCTTCCTGACTAGTCCAATCACTACTCTCGAACAATTTTTTTTGTTGTCCCAAAATGCTTCAAGAGTAAAATGTTTTTGAATATTTCGCTGTCGTCCGGATTTAAGAAAAAAAAGGCTTAAGGCCCATTAAATAGCACGCGAACGCCCAAAAAGGCAGTAAAGTGTCACGATCAGTACGCCGGTTCAGGATAACCGAGCATTTAAACCACAAAATCAAACCAATTTGGTTCTTTCTCCTGCGCGCGTCTCTCTCTCTTTCTTGCAAGATTTCGACTTGGAACAAAAATAAATAAATTAAAAAAAAAAACAGTACAGAGAGAAGAAGAACATGTTTTCAACTCCGAGATTAAAAAAAAAAAAAAAAAAATCAGCGAATAATGTGGAATCAATAACGAAGAAACGCTTGGTTGAGAGTAAAATCTGAAACCCCCTCCCAAACAAAGATCTGTGATTGTTATTATTATTTACTAATTTAGCCTCTCTAAATCGATGGGTGGTGGTGGCAATCTCGTCGACGGTGTTCGTCGTTGGCTTTTTTTTCAACGCCGTCCTTCTTCTTCCTCTTCCTCAAATAATCATCACGATCAGATTCACAACCATCCTCCCACCGTTTCTTCTATTCCCGACGACCCTAACAACGACGGAGACTTTACGAAACTTACTTTTTTTGAAGATTTCGATCCCTCTAAGCTAAAGCAGATTAAAGTTCCCAAACGAAATCACTTACCTATGGAGAAGAAGGTATATTATAGATTTTAATTTTGTGATTTTTGATTGTTTGAATCTGATTTGATTGATGATGATGGATGAATCTGGTTTCATTTCAGATAATACCTAATTCTGAATTCTTCACCGAGTATGGAGAAGCAAATAGGTATCAGATTCAAGAAGTTGTTGGCAAAGGTAGCTACGGAGTTGTTGGTTCTGCTATTGATACTCACACTGGAGAAAGAGTTGCTATTAAGAAGATCAACGATGTGTTTGATCATATCTCTGATGCGACTAGGATTCTTAGGGAGATTAAGTTGTTACGTTTGCTTCTTCATCCTGATGTTGTGGAGATTAAACATATCATGCTTCCTCCTTCCCGTAGAGAGTTTCGAGATGTTTATGTTGTCTTTGAGTTGATGGAATCTGATCTTCATCAGGTTATTAAAGCTAATGATGATTTAACTCCTGATCATCATCAGTTTTTCTTGTACCAGCTTCTCCGTGGTTTGAAGTATGTTCATGCTGGTTAGTTTAGTTCTCTTATGATTTTCTCTTTTTTTTTTCTTTCACTTGTGTGTTATTATGATAAATAAAGGTTATTGAACACAGCTACGTTTTCTCTGTTTTTGCAGCCAATGTGTTTCATCGGGATTTGAAACCTAAGAACATTCTTGCTAATGCTGATTGCAAATTGAAGATTTGTGACTTTGGTCTAGCTCGTGTTTCCTTTAATGATGCCCCTACCGCTATTTTTTGGACTGTGAGTCATCTTCTATCACCAACACTGTGGAAAAGCAGTCTGTTCCTTAGGCTTCAGTTGCATTAGAGCACCATTCTCTTTTTAGTGCTTAGTGTATACTCACTTTTACCAACTTATTTTTTTTTTTAATAGGATTATGTCGCTACTCGGTGGTATCGTGCCCCTGAACTCTGTGGATCCTTTTTCTCCAAAGTAAGCTTATAATTCTCAGCAGAGTAGACTTGTATCTTCTTTATTTCATGTTACTGATGTAGGAAGATGTGTTTCTGTGTTTTATTTTTCTTGGCTCAATTTTTGTTGTCATTTACTTGGGGGTTATGTTATTTCTTCTTCATTGATCACCTTCATTTGATCTCTGCTCTGTGTTTCAGTCTAATATCTACAATATTTATTATGTCAGGGGTTCTTTGGAAAGACCTTAGCATGTGCTTTCTTGTATAGAGCTCTGTTTTTTCGTGCAATGTATATTTCCATGCGAAGTTCTCATCCGTTATCTCTTAGAATATGATGTATTCCTATTGAGTCCACTTTTGTATTACGGCCTCTGCTTCAGGGTTAATTAATTATCTAATGCTTACTCTACTTTTGCTATATCCAGTATACCCCTGCAATTGATATTTGGAGTGTTGGTTGCATATTCGCCGAAATGCTTTTAGGGAAGCCGTTGTTCCCTGGAAAAAACGTGGTTCACCAATTGGATATAATGACCGATTTTCTTGGCACTCCATCTCCAGAGGCGATATCAAAGGTCAGTTACAATATTTGAGATGGTCGTTTTGTCCTTCAGATTATAACAGCTAGAGCTGTAGCTCTCCTTTTCTGTGGAAGAAGAAAAAGACTATCCAGTAGTAGAAAAACTATTTGATCAAACATTATTTCATCAGTGAAAGTAATATTGAGTTGCATTATAAATGAATATGCTATCTTCAAATTGACAGATCAGAAATGATAAGGCGAGGAGATATCTTGGCAACATGAGGAAAAAACAACCAGTCCCATTCTCTAAAAAATTCCCTAAAGCAGATCCTTCCGCCCTCCGCCTTTTGGAACGCCTGATTGCCTTTGATCCAAAAGATCGTCCGTCTGCTGAAGAAGTAAGAACCAGAATCTTTATATGCATTTGTACATGAGGCAGTACTACAGGGCACGTCGAGGCAGAACCTGGAGGATAATGAAAATTCAAATAACAAACTACAGTTCTCTGTTTACTGTTTTGAAATCCTTAATCTCTGTATTTACAGGCATTAGCTGATCCATACTTCAGTGGTCTGTCAAGTTCAGAGCGGGAACCATCGACACAGCCGATTTCAAAGCTTGAATTTGAGTTTGAGAGAAAGAAATTGACGACGGATGATATCAGAGAGTTAATTTACCGAGAGGTGATGACCCTTCTACATCTCTTCTTTGGTTTTTGCTTCTCCTCTGTTCGTTTTTCTAATGGATTACTTAAAAAAAAAACACAGATATTAGAATATCATCCTCAGATGCTGGAGGAATACCTTCGTGGTGGCAATCAGCTCAGCTTCATGTACCCCAGGTTGGCTAATTGATCAAATACACATTCACAAGTTACTACTTGTTCTAGTTTCAAGAAACTTGGCTGAGGAAAACATTATTCTTTGCCGATGCAGTGGGGTAGATCGATTTAGGAGGCAGTTTGCTCATCTCGAAGAAAATCAAGGTCAGGGAGGAAGAAGTAACGCACTTCAGAGACAGCATGCTTCCTTACCAAGGTACAAACATATAAAAAAAATCTCTGAGTTTCTTTCATTTGAATTAAAACTATTGTCTCTGCATCAGTCAAGTGATGGTCTTTTCGAAATTAAGAACTAGCCTGCATTCTTGATGTTATTGTATTGCGTTTCAGAGAGCGAGTTCCTACATCCAAGAATGAAACAGTCGAAGAAAGCAGCAACGATATTGAGAGAAGAACAGCAGCTGCTGTAGCTTCAACCTTAGACAGTCCCAAAGCTTCACAACAACCTGAAGGTACAGAAAATGGAGGAGGAGGGTATAGTGCGCGCAACCTGATGAAAAGCTCTAGCATCAGTGGTTCTAAATGTATAGGTGTTCAATCAAAAACCAAAACTGAGGTAAACGAAGAGAAACCCCATTTCTTAGACGCCTGAATGTTTGTAATTTACTGATCTTGTGCGAGAAATTATGTGTTATTGTGTTATCTTGCAGGATCCCATAGCAGAGGAACAAGATGAGACTGTTGCTGAGATGGCTGTGAAAGTTGCATCTTTACACAATTCTTAGTGTTTCTTTTATTTTTCTTGTCTAATTTATTTTGTTCCCCTATTTACGGAGTTGTAGAAGCAAAAGTTTGGTTTCTCACTCACTCAGGGGTTTAGGTTTTGGTTATTGTATTATAATATACTACGAGGGGGCTGTGATTATAACACTTGGTTACCGATGTAACTTTGTCTGTATCATAACTCGAAATCAAAATCAAAATCAATTTCCGAATCATGTATAAAGAGTTGGGTATTTTTGCGGGTTAAACCGTTACGTTACTTCTTATTTCGTATTCACACATAAGCTTTTAAATTGATTTAGAAAATTAAGGGAGTTAAGAAAATTTCTGTTGAACATTTTCTACGAGGAGAAATTGGAGTAACCGTTTATTCAACCAAAGACAATAATGTCTAAACCTCTTCTACTAATATAATTATTTTATATGTACGAGTGTACACAATACCAGTGCCCCCAAAAATATACCAAGGAACCACGTGACACTAATACACATGTGCAACGTGACATCTCGACGGCTATGACCTATATGGCCTATGGAGCGGATCGGAAGTACAAAGGAACCCAAGTGGTTGGGTTAGGATCCGAGCTCCAGACAGAGAAGGCGCTCGAACATCGCATCCATTCGTTGGTTAAGCTTGGGAAGTGACGGTCTATTACATCTTTTAAAGTCTCTGTAGTATTCACCCACTCTAATCCTTCTTTAGTATACGTCTTCTCGTTGAAATTTGTCGTGAAAAAACGATCTGCTTCAAGTCTCCTAATTAATGTTGAAGTCAAGTCAGTTTCTTGTTTCGCAAGAAAAGCCTCTGTTTTTTTAATAAATGTAGTCATTGAATTGATTTTAAAATTTTAAGAACCTGGAAGCAACGAGGAGAAAGATGAAGAAAGCAGTTTCACTAATGGCGAATCCTTTGATCTTCTTCTCTGCGTGCAATCCAACGTTTAAGTCAAGCTTCTCTATATCGTCTCCGTACACTTCTCTTAAAACCTCGATAGCTTCTTCATCATCTGTCAACTCTTCCCATTTACTGATCGGACTCATCAACAGATTCTTTCTGAATTCGTTGTATCGAGGGACTCCTCTCTCCCGATCTCTATAAACTAAGAAAAAAAAACACAAATAAAATCAGTGGATCTTTCAATCGGATAAAATTGGTGATTTAGTAGNCACCAGTCTAGCTGTCCGGTAAAGTTTCTCATCATCAAACTCTGGATACCGTTCCTGATTTAATGTTAAAACTTAGCAAAAACAGAGATGTTGCTTGCAAAACAAACAAGAGACTAACATGATAAAGTGATAAAGTGATCAAACAAGAGACTTACTTTGAGCATTTCACAGACGGAGTTGTGTTCTTTGACAAATAGAGCTTGCAACAGAGAGNCTTTCCTCCTTCTTTCCCGATCAATTCCGTCATTGGTATCCTGTTAAAAAGAATATTTGTAGGTCAAGAAAAAACCGCGCTTGGATAGGCCTAAAAAGTGTACCAAACAGTCTATGATCTTACTCTCGTTCTATTGCAGGGTTTGATTTGTCTACATTCTCAGGTTTCATATCTCGGAGGACAAGTGTGTCTGGCAGAAGACAGTGCATCCTGTAAACGCTAACGAACTCTTCGGTAAGTGAATAAGGAACTCCATGATCTTTCGGTTTCTTCAGACCAACTAATCCACTAAGTATAGGACCAAATCTTGCTCCAACCATGTCCTTCACTTTCTTCCCTAAAAACCCATACCAGTTGATCCTCATTCCGGCAGTGAGTGTGTCTGTCTTCAAAAGTTCTATTGTCCAATCGATTGTATGAACTTTGGCGATAACCGCTGCAGTCACCAGTCTAGCTGTCCGGTAAAGTTTCTCATCATCAAACTCTGGATACCGTTCCTGATTTAATGTTAAAACTTAGCAAAAACAGAGATGTTGCTTGCAAAACAAACAAGAGACTAACATGATAAAGTGATAAAGTGATCAAACAAGAGACTTACTTTGAGCATTTCACAGACGGAGTTGTGTTCTTTGACAAATAGAGCTTGCAACAGAGAGAAACCTGACCAGCTGTTTCTTATGTCACCGGAGATGGGAACACCTCTTTCGTCCCGCTCCAACAAGCCATCCCCCGAGATCTTTAGCTTTCCGTCGTTAAAAACCCTAACTCTTCTCATGCCAGCCTCGTCATTTCCATATACTACACTCCCATCCCTATCACCAAAAGATTATTTATAAAATTAATCGGATGAGAAATAAACAAAAACTAAGCAAGTGATTATGATTGATATACGTACCACCAAGGGGTTCTAGTGTTGACAGCGCCAGATTTGTGGTGATCACCGGTGGGAACTTTCTTCGTTCTGAGAAACTTGAATGACTTTAATGGACATCCACTAGCTACTTCTTCTGGAGCTTCAAGCTCAATCTGGTTGATTTAAGAACCTAATTAGTAGATATACTCCAAAGTATGGGGGAAATAAATGTAAAATTTTGAGGTTAAAAAGGTTAATATCAACCCAAAAAAAATAACTAAAACCTGGTCGGTGTCTTCCAAGTGATCAACCCAATCATGGATCATGAACTGGATCCAAGAACAAGCTATCACGTTAAATTGGTCCCCATTGTCTATGAATTTCTTTCTCGCTAACAACTTTGTCGCCACCACACTTGGATGTGGATCCAAAATCTGTCATGATACATTATAAATTAGTGAACCTAAAAAAAATGTATGCAGCCGTTCTATAATTTACTCATACTAATGATATCCATAAGTTCATAACATAATGTCGTAGATGAATTGCTAACCTTGCAAAAAAACAAAAAACAAAAAACAATTAGGGTGGCTCTCATGAGGTGCCCAGTGCCCAGTGCCCATGACCCACTACTAAAAATTTCCAAGACTTTTTTGTTGTTTTTCTAGATTTTATGTAAACACGAATATTGACGAAAAAATAAACACTTAAAATCAAAACAAAAGCAGACAAAAAAAATTATCGATACAAAAGAATACAATACATCACGATTGCTAAGATATCTTTTTAAGTAGAGAGATTAAAAAAGAAACACGTCACAAAATTTTTGGTTCTAGTGTTTCATTCGGCTACTATTTTTTTCCTCATTTTTTTGCTATTTTTTCAGTTCCATATATTTTAAAAATTTGATCAAAGTTAAAGTGATTACAAGGAGACCAGAAAAAAAACTTACGCCGTACTGAGAAGTAGAGGGAGGCATATTCCGACCGATAAAGCTGCCTTGACTGCCGATGGAGTCGTCGGAGGGATGGTTACACTTGCCATCAGCCGTACGATAACAGAACTCATCGGTGTCGTAACCCTGACCGTTGATCTCACCGACATGTATCAGATTGTAACGTTGATGTAGATGTCTTCGTAACCCCAAGTAAGCCACTCCCAACAACACTGGAAATCTATGCCACAATCCTAACTTGTCCACTAAGTGCACAATCTATAAATATATCATAATAATAAACTTTTACCAACCAATATGATTTGTTTAAAGAGAGGAAAGCATAGTTTGTATACTTGGAGAGACAGAGAGAGATGTACATACATAGAATAAAAAGCCATCAAAGAAAGACATCTTGGAAACAACATGATGAAGCTGAGGATGAAGAAACCATGAAGAAGATGGAGAGAAACCCATTTTTTGCCTTGATTGTTATTTTATTTTTCTTTTCTATCTCCCTATCCGTCTTTGGATCATGTGTTTGCTTTATGCTTTAAATGATAGTCACACAATTGTAATGGTTGTATTCACACGATTACTCTCATGTATTTATATAGACCCACACGCATACTCACATTTACATATGTAGTATGTATGTAAAATCAAAAATACATTAACAAAAGAAAATATCATTCTATTAATGAAGTCAACGCGTCGTCGTCGAGAATCGTATGTGGACTAGGGAGTGACGACTTAAGACATTTCATTAAGATATTATTCCTAAATAAAATTCACATTATTGGAATGACTTATATAAAAAGAGAATAATATCTGCAAATAATTGACTATGTATTATGGATATTTCTTTCCCTGTTCTTTTTTTGTCAACTGGAATTATATTTCTTTCCCTGTTTGATCAACCTTTTTCTTATCTTGCATTATTAGATTAGACTGAAATTAAGACAGTGTAGAAATATCAATTGATGGATAGTATAGTTTTTTTCTTTCTAAAATCCTACTTGGCCGGGTGGATTTTTTTTTTTTTTTTTTTTCCACAAAAGGCCGGGTGGATATGATCTCAATAATGCATGGATTGACTATGATCCAACGCTATTAATATTTAATATCAATATGGATCATATATTTCTCTATTACAAAAACATGCAATAATACAATACTACGTGATACCCGTACTATAGTGCGAAATTACAGATATTGTAATTAATTTACATATATTTTAAACACATATTGATTTATGTATTTTTTATAACTTCAAATTTTTAAATAATGTTGAGTAGTATATTTGGTTTACTTACATGATAAATATTAAAACACATTTAGATAATTACATTGTTTAGATATCGTTAACCCTTTACACGGTAAGAGATATACAATGATCGATTTGAAGTTTTTAAACGATAGTGGTATGCTTAAAGGTATTAAATCCAAATATCAGATTTTAATTTAGTTTTAGTTTGGACGATTGCATGTATATAAACTATGCGTAACTATTTTAGAATGACAAAGACATCTCGTCTCATCCCGTCCTGTTTCATCTCGTCACTACCGGTAAATTTTTAATAACTGTTCTCTTTTAAATAATTAACAATTATAAAAAATTTATCGTCCAAAAATTTTAGATAAGAAAATAACTAAAATTTGTGCTTTTCTCAGATTTTTTGACATATAATTTATTTCTTTCTACAATAGAAGATTTGTTCGTAGTAAATAAATTAAAAAACTACTTATTAATATAGTCAACAAATTGTAATTATTGAATTTTAGAGTTTCATATATTTATTTTAGGGTAATTACTATTTGAAAATATAAATATAAATTGAAATTTCTTTGCTTCTTTTTTGTATTTTAAAAATGAAATTTTTATAATTTTTCTTAAATAACAAATGTAATCCATGAGATAGTTTATTTTCATAAATATATATTATTTTTATTTATGATTACAAAATATATTAGTTACATAAGATCTTTTTAAAGATATTTCTTGCATATCTTATATTTTAGAGAGTATTTACAAATAAGTTAATTTTAGATATATTTTATCTATCTATTAAAATAAATTTGAATTGATTTTTATTAATTTCACATATCTTATATATTAATTAACTTTATATTATTAAGGCTATAATGAATATTTTACTATTTTAAAATACCTTTTAAAGTAATTTAATTTTATTTTAAATTGTTTTTTAAAATTAAACTGTATTTATTTATTTGTTCCTAAAACTGTATGGAAAAATATGCACAAATATTAACTGTAATTTTCTTTTTTCTTTTTTTTTCGTTTATTCCTAAAATATTTATAAAGAATCAGAAATTTAGATTTGATTTATTATGTATTTATATGTTTTCCTTATTTAATTATGATGTGTATGTTTTCCTTAATTAAATATTCTAACTGATTAAAATTTAGGCAAGATTATCATTGATTTAATACATAATAAATGTATTGTTAGAGAAAATTGGGTCATTAACTGGGTATTAAATAACCCACGGATATTCGACTTAATTTGAACGGTTAGAAAATTATATACTAATGTATCTATAATTACTGATTACTAACCATTTTATTTAAAAACTACTAAAACAAAATCATGATCCAAAAGTTGGTTCATGAGTACTCTTACTTTAATAGTATAGATAAGAATTTCGATCTATTTAGCGCACCAGTAGTATAGACTATATAGTGATTGTACTAGATAGTAGTCGCTGTGGCAATATCCAAGTTCAAAATTTCAAATATGCATATTGGGGAAGAAATCAACAAATAAGAAATAAATTATCAATAAATTTATAAATGATTTAGAAAAATAAACAATTACAAAAATCATATAAAATAATAATAATTAATAATATATAAAATAAAAAAGTTTGAAAATATACTTTATTGTATTGTTTCCTAAATATTTGAGTGATCTAATGTATGGTAAGGTGTATGTATATATACATATAAAAAATGTATCTGAAACATTTCAGACAATTTTTTAAAATATTTTCTCAAAAAATCTTTAATAGTAATTCTAAAGATTTCGTTATCTATTTGATGAACCTTTCTTACATTTATGTAAAGCTCTCCTAGTTTGACTTATCTTCATAACCTCAACTTGTATCTATCTAGTTCTAACTTCTAACTAGCTAAAGTTACTAGATTTTTCTTATTATTATTTTTATTTTTCGAAAATAACTAAGAGGTTAATTACCAGATTATTAGAATGGAAGTATAAAAGTTAATTTAATGCATTTATTACTTTAAATACAAAAAACTTTCTTAGTAATATATAACATTTACATATACATGTATATATATATATATATGTATATATCTCATATGTTTCGAAATTGAAATTTCTTGTCTTAATGTATTTAAGAAATGAGAACTCTAATAGGATAAATGTCAACTGTTTTTTCTTATAAAAAAAAAACTGTTTTTCCTCGCTTTCTTTATAGGAGAAATATTTGCATGCTGTTCCACAAAATTCGAGAAATGAATTTAAGTCGGTCAGGTAACGACCACCTGCATCGTTATAAATACTTATACGCATTCCTGTTTTTATACGTAACCATTTTTATAAATAGTAGTAGTTGTTACGGACGGGACAAAAAAAAAAAGAAAAAAAAAAAAAAAAGAGTACATGTTGTGTATTCTTTGTTGGTACTAGTTACTTCAATTTATAGAAATATCCATTTATTTGTTTTTGAAAATCACAGTTGAAATTTATGAGTTTGATCATCTATTTGACTACATGTAGATATGTTTTTTCCGACTGAAAGTATATAGTTATATAACTGGTCCTCGTTTTTTTCTGTCGTATATCCTGCAGTTAGTTTCTGGTCCGTATACGTATCAAATTGTAAGGGATGGGGACAAGAAATATATACTGTACTTTATATAGTTTGACCTGGACGATCGAAAGAAGAATACATTTATGATATGTGTAGTGTAACAGTAATAGAATCAGTGTACACCAATATATTCTGATACGCAATAAAAGCGTAACATACTACGATGATACAAGTACAACTACTTATTACTACGTGGCTCTTCTTGCCACTTAATTATTTATCTAGGTATGTAGAGAAACTTGCCACACATGGATCATAAATCAGCGTCCATACAAGAACTTTTTGGGAATTGAATTAACCATCGATCAACCACTTTCAGAGTTAATTATGAAAGAATAGAAAATCAAAAGCAACGAATTTATAATGTTAACGAATTTATAGTTCAATTTTTAGCTATATAGAAACTAAACTAAATCGAGACATATATTTTCTTTCGATAATTTGGACTCCAAACTCGAAAGCGAGTTGAAATGATTATTAAGACACGACAAGTGTATGGATGTGGATTGTACACGAATAGAAAAAGCAAGGTGATTAAAAAGGTGATTAGATCTCGAAATCCTAACCACCGCCATCCTTCGGCCTCACGCCGGAGACAAGAATCTTCACAATGACAAAACGAAAAAAGAAGAAGGGATCCACCAACCCAAGTTCTCGATCCAGATCTATAGTCCCGGATACTTCGAAATTTGCTCGTATTTCTGCAATCTCGAGCCTCCCCGCGACAAAATCAGACGACGGTAGTCCATCTGAACCCATCTGCGTTTCGGTTGCTTGCTTCCCTGAGCCAGAAGCCGTTTGTTCCTCTTCCGTTAAGGGAGTTTCATCGTTAGCAGTGTCGCCTGAATCTGTAGATCTGAGTCACATTTCTACCTCGGATGCTGCAATCTCTCCTCCTGACGAGCTCCTAGCTACTCCATCAGGAAAGGCTCGTGTTGCCGTCGAGGCTGTTGCTTCCGGCTCCACCTCGCCTGAGAAAGAAGACACCGGATCGCTAGGACAAATACCAACAGATTTCCCTTCAGCGAAGGCCACACCTTCCCTGGAAAAAAAATGGTCCAGCCTCCTTCAGGACGACTTGGAGGAACTCGGTAAACCCTCAAAACACATCACGAGAGTCCCTTTTGTGCTCATTCCGGATGATAACATTGAAGCTGCGAAAGATGAATTCAAAGAGTTTGTGTTTGCTCAGTTCCATGGCAATTACCCTGTCATGGGAAGGGTGATAGGAGTTGTGAATGCACTTTGGGCAAGGCAAGGCCCCCGCATCTTTGTGCACAACACGGGATCGGGCGCTTTCCTACTACGGGTTTCAAACCCCATAACCAGAGAAATCCTCTTGAGCCGCCATGTGTGGAACATAGCAGGTCACCCTATGTTTGTCTCCCCTTGGTCACCGGACTTCGAGCCAGATGCACCAAACATCACCTCAGCATCGATCACTGCTGAATTTCGTGGAGTCCCGTACCTGCTTTTCAATAAACAGAGTCTTCGCAGGCTAGCCACAGCAGTCGGGAAACCAATTGCATTGGCACCAGAAACAGAGCGGAAGGAGACATTTGACGTCACTAAGGTTCTGGTCCGGGTGGATCTAACCAAGGATCTCCCAACAAAGATAATCATGGGGTTATCTTCTGGGCGTGAATTTGAAGTATCTATTTCATATCCCTGGTTACCGCCTCGGTGCCAGGAATGCAACGCTTATGGTCATAAGCATTGTTAGAGGGCGGAGTTACCACTCCGAAGGAATCTGATCCCGTTGAGGGTGAAACAAAACGAATTTCTGCAAGCATCTCGGTATCTGAGGTAATCACTGACACAGGTGGTGAGGACAGTGTTTCAAATGAGGACAGGTGTATTGCTTTGGAGAATGAGTCAACGTTGACGAGCTCTACTCCTTTGCAAGAGAAGGCGAATTTTGAGGTTGTTACTGAGGCTAGGGCTTCGGGAAGTATTCAGAACTCTGGGAAGGTTGCAGAGGAGGAAGAGGCTCTATTTATTCTGGTCACACGCTGGAAGAGTGGTCGTAAGGCCACATTGTCTCAGTAAGTGAATATTATATATGTTTTTTGTGTGGAATATAAGAAGTCTGAATAGCACCAGACGTCAGGACTCAACAAGAAAATGGATTAACATCCATAAGCCACTTTTTGGAGCGTTTTTGGAAACGCATTTGCATTCGGTAAACGCAGGACATATAGTAAAAGCGATTCCCGCAGGTTGGAAGGTTTTTTGATATTTTGATCACCATACCTCAGCCAGGATTTTTTTGGTATGAGATCCATCAGTTAATCTGATAGTTTACAAGGTATCAGCTCAAATGGTAACTTGCGGTATATATATTGCGGCTCACAACCTACATTTCACGGTTTCTTTTGTTTATGCGCACAACACAACGGAGGAAAGGATCTCTCTCTGGGAAGATATCACTTGGCTTAATGAGAATACCCCAGTTTCCAGACATCCATGGGCAGTCGCAGGAGATTTCAACATAATCCTAAGATTATCACATCATTCAGAGCATCTATCTCAGATAGTGGACACATCTGGAATGGCAGATTTCAACTTAGCATTGCAGGAAGCTGAGCTGTTTGAAGCTCAAGCCAAAGGACTACCCTACACTTGGTGGAACAATCAGGAGGATAATCCTATAGCAAAGAAGATCGACCATGCGCTTATAAACCAATCATGGTCCCTGGTTTTTCCGGATTCTTATGCAGACTTTCTGGAGCCTATGCAGTCAGACCATGCAGCTTGTCTTTTCCAGTTGCCTTCTATTCAACGAGCTGTGCGGAAGCTCTTCAAGTTCTTCAATCATGTCGTTGATCATCAGGACTACCACGAAGCAGTTAGACAAGCATGGAATTCTCAAGCAATAGTGGGATCCTCCCAGTTCAAACTTGTAAGGTCTCTTCGTTTGTTGAAGCCAGTGCTCAGGGGTCTAAACAAACAACATTTCTCCGGCATCACCTCTCGGGTTCGAGAACAGGCTGAAAGGGTTGCAATTCTTCAGAGAAATATCCTCTCCAACCCTGACCCACAAGTTATAAGGGAAGAACACCAGGCAAGGGAGCATTGGCAATTTCTTATGTCAGCGGAGGAGAAGTTTTTTAAGCAGAAGTCTCGGGCCACTTGGATAAACCTAGGGGACAGGAACACGGCTTTCTTTCACAAGACGAAGTCTCAGAGGGCTGCAAGGAATCACATTCACTTCTTAGAAGACTCGGATGATAGGAGAATATTCGAGCATAATGAGATCAAGGACTACGCAGCCGAATACTTCAAAGGAATAGTGGGCAGTACTGACATGCCAACATCTCCCATCTTAGTACCAGCTTTGCAAGATTTGCTCACCTTTAGATGTGATGATGTTCAGAGACAAGAGCTTCAGAAACCGGTTTTAGCTGAAGAAATTAAAGGAGCCGTCTTTGCCATGCCGCTGGATAAAAGTCCTGGACCAGACGGGTTTTCTATCGAGTTCTATCGAGCATCATGGGATACTGTGGGATCGGATGTGATCGCAGCTGTGCAGGAATTCTTCAGAAATGGTCGGCTCTTAAAAGATTTTAACACCACAGCAATCACTCTCATCCCAAAGCACCCTGAAGCTAGCAAGTTGGGAGATTTCAGACCGATAAGCTGTTGTAACCTGCTATACAAAATTATTTCAAAGATCATAGTAAACAGGTTGAAGCCCTTTCTCCAAGAGAGCATTAGTCCTAATCAAGCTGTGTTCCTTAAGGGGAGAAGCCTTGGTGAGAATGCATCTCCTCCCCAAGATTCTCTATATCTATCAATGGAGAATTAGCAGGGTTCTTCCCAGGGAAGAAGGGCCTCCGCCAGGGAGACCCACTCTCGCCTTACTTGTTCATCATGGCCATGGAGGTTCTCTTCAAGTTACTCGAGCAAGCTGCAGAACAAGGAAAAATGAGACTTCACCCGCTTTGTTCATCTCCAGTGGTAACTCACCTCCTTTTCGCTGATGATCTACTGGTTTTCTCGAATGGAGCAAGACATTCTCTCTCGGGTATCGCGGAAGTAATGTTACACTTCAAGAGTATGAGTGGTCTTGAGGTAAACCCAGAGAAGTCGGAGTTGTTCTTTGGTGGCGATCCACAATTCCTTGCAAGGAATAAAGGTCGGTTCATTCCCCACCCGCTACTTGGGTCTACCTCTAAATCCGGCCAGAATATCTTTTGCTACCCTGCAGCCGTTCCTTGAGAAAATCACCACGAAGCTACATGCCTAGACGGTCAAGTTTCTTTCATTTGCTGGCAAGATAAGGCTCATCGCATCAGTAATATATGGCATGGTGAACTTCTGGAGTGCAGTGTTTAATCTCCCCAAGAAATTCTACCAAAAGGTTGACTCCTTATGTGCAGCTTTTCTATGGAAAATAAGGTCACAACAGCAGTAGGCGCTCATGTGGCTTGGAAGGATGTCTGCAAACCTAAGAACGAGGGAGGACTCGGCATCCGTCTCCTGGAGGATTTCGCGGATGTGTTCCAACTTAAGTTGGTTTGAAATCTGTTTGCTAATGCGGGTTCTTTATGGGTCGCCTGGATCAACGAGAATATTTTCAACATGAAGACCTACTGGACACTGAATGACTCCCCGAGACTATCAAGGACTATTAAAGGAATGATAAGCCTCAGGAGCCGAGTTAAGGAGTTTTTAAAATGTGAAGTGCGGAACGGACTAAGTGCATCGTTTTGGCATGATAACTGGACGAGACACGGTCCCCTCATTGATTTTATTGAAGGTAACGGGCCACGAGCACTTCGGGTTCGACAGGAAGCTCGAGTTGCAGAGGCAGTAAGAAATGGGAGCTGGAGGTTGCCAGGTGCAAGATCAGAGTCCCATCAACAACTCCAGATCACACTAACAACCATCACGCCTCCTAACCCCCTTCACGGGGCCGATGTGTTTCTCCGGCGTCGCAAGTCAGGTACCTATGCTAACTCTTTCTCTTCCAAAGATACATGGGAGCAACTCAGAACAGACTCTCCTAGGGTGCCATGTATAATGCTGTCTGTTTTAAGGAAGGAGTTCCTCGGTTCTCCTTCATACTATGGTTAGCGATAAAAGGAAGACTGCCTACGAGAGATAGGTTGCGATCATGGGGACTTGATGTTCCTCAAGTTTGCGTCCTCTGCTCAACGGGATTAGAAACACACGACCATCTCTTCTTTGAATGCCCCTTCTCTGCAACGGTTTGGCAATCTTTTGCTTCGAGAGTTTGGAGAACCCATCCCACTATGCTTAGGTCCATCTCCTCTTGGATTCTTCAGACCAGGAGATCACCCTCCTCCGAGGCCGTGGTCATGGATTATCCATAAAGTTAGAATAAATTCTTCCTAGGTCGACGCCCGAGCGGTTAATGGGGACGGACTGTAAATTCGTTGGCAATATGCCTACGCTGGTTCAAATCCAGCTCGGCCCAATAATTCGCTGTATACATAACCCTTTTTGTTTTGCATAAATGACAGAGAAGGGTAAGAAAAAAGGTCAAATTTCAGGGTATAGTTCGACTTACTTTTTTCTTTATTTCTTGTGTTTAGTTATTTTTTTTTTCATAAAAAATTCCGAAATGAATAGAGTCGGGAAAATAATCTATTTTTTTACCCGGCTACCTTTCCCCTATCCCTTATGATTAGGGGGCTGTTGAGCCCAAGAACGACCAGTCTTGTGGTGGTACGGAAGGAACGGACTCTGTGAATGTCCCGCGTCCCATAAGAAAGTCAGCATGTTATTTGATATGGCGCGAACGCAATGCAAGGATCTTCACCTCCACCGCCACCACTAGTGCTGCAGTGCAAGCAGCTTTGGATAGAGCAATCAGGGATCGTCTCACAATCCTTCTAGGATTTCTTTTTGCTTTCTACTTTGAATGTATTTCTTTTCCCTTCTAGTTTGTTGTATGCGTATTTTAGTTTTATTTTGTACAGAAAAAATTAGAAAATGATATAAAATTTAACTTTTTACCAAAAAAAAAAAGTGTATGGATGTGTGATAGTTGTGTGTCATATGAGTTGACTTTAGGTGGAAGAAAAATCAAAGTGTGTGTGTAAGAGAGAGAGAGAAAACGGTTCGTGAACTAATAAATGTGTGTAGTGATAAGCGCTAGCTAATTTGGCAGTTATCCGTTCTTGTGCGTGAAGCTGGGGTTTTAAAGATTAAAGAGAGTAATAAGAAGATCCAATACATGCCATTCTCTGTGTTTTTAATACATGCCACGCTATATATCATATTTTTTTGGCTGATTCCATATCTATAAAGGTGGTTAGATCCGAATACTAAACGCATTCCCTTAATTCTAAGATTTGTCTGTTTGTTTAGTCTTGCAATAAGTTTTTGTGGACGATGGTGACAAGACACCAATATAATACTAACATGCATATTCCTTTCTCAATCATTTATGGAACTTAGTTTACAAAATAGCTTCTATATAATAAAAATAAAAGTAAACTGCTTTCATTTAATGTATTTTTGACATTTATTTATTTATTTTTTATATTTTATTTTCCTTGGAAAACTAGACCAGTAAAACTTCTTTGGCTGTTAAATCTGTTAAAATATCACTTTTTCATTATCCATTAACAAAAAAAAACCTTCCGAAATATATATGTGTACTCTTCAGCACGATTTGTTAGAAACCTATCGGTGTCGTTGTCGTTTGTTTCCAAAAGCTGTCTAACACTAGTAGAAGTAGATGGGGTGGTTGAAAAGCAAAATCACTTCATCTGGATTCGATGTCATGATATTATCCATTTTTCTTTTTCACCTTTTTCGATTCTTTATATAGTTTTTAGACCAAGTCTTGTTTTTAAATCCACCCCCTTAAGCATGAGAGAGTCATGGAAAAATATCACACCAATGTTACTAATTTCTGCATTGCATTTTCATTATTCAGTTTCCAGCATATATAGAGATAGACTCACATCGATGATTTTTTTGATAACATTATGTTTTTTTATAAACAAAATTTGTAAATCTTTGTAAACATAAACAAACTAAAAAAACCTATTTTTAAGAACTTACAAGTTTTACAGATTTTGAGTATTCAAAATTGAAGTTGGTGTTCGAAAACTTAAACGCAACTGGCACTTCTTAGGTAGAAACATGACAACAGTATAAGTCATAAGCCTAAAGCCTTTTACGTCCTTTACGTCCGAGTGTTCGTCTCACAATTTGAAAAGTGTAACTCTACAAACAATTCAACTAGCCCACCGACCCTTCCTTTCTTCACGGAATTTTAGGAAGTGTTTTACCTGATTTCAAATGTAAGTTAATCCCTCCTTTATCACCAAAATTTCCATTTACAGCATAATTTAATGTATTATCATTGATGCATATGTAGTAGTCTCTAGTGTCTCCAAAGAATCCAAATACCAATAAGGAGATCCAAAATACGAAGCTCACCATCCCGGCTTCCCGATAGAGCGAATTGACCAAGCACAAAGTCTTCGACTAAATTTTCCAATTTAGTGGGCCTTAAAATTCTCATATTTACTGGGCTAGATTTGACCTTAAGCATCTCCAACCATAACACCATTTTAATGCTGAAATAACACTATATTTGATGTATTTTTAACACTAAAAATAAATTAATCTCCAACCACAACACTAAAATATTACACTAAAAATACTATTCTATATTATTATATTACTAAAATAAAGATTTTCTATATATTTTTTTGACAATGATTTTCTATATTATTATATTACTAAAATAAATATTTCAATGTTCATTTGAATTTTATTATATATTATCAATCAAATTACTAATTAATTTTAATATTTTCTACTAATTAATAATTTATATAATGAAAATTAAAAACTACAAAACTGTTTTGGTATATTATTTTTTATTACAAACTTAATTAGATTCTTATATAACAATACTAAACTTATATTTAATCTATTATAGCTAAGTTATTTTAAAATAGAATAAAATTAAAAAAACAACAATATTATAGTGTTTGTCGTCGCTACAGTAAAACACCAAATATAGTGGTGTATTGTGCAACAAAAAAGAATCACCCTATTATAGTGTAAAATATACAGTCTGGTTGGAGACAAAAAAATCAATTCTACGTTATTATGCAGTTTTACCGGTTGGACTTGGCCTTAGTGAATGTGTTGCTATAATAGAGGGAAGTTTGGTCCATATCCGCAACAACCATTTTCTATCTGTAAGAAGGAAGAATATTAATAACATTATCTATATCTACTAAGCCAGTCCTAATGTAAAAGATGAAGATAGCTCTTCAACCATGAAATATGTATATATGTAAATCTCCACTGGTTGTGCACTTAAAATCATATGTACGAACTGATTACAAATCTACGTCGTTTGCTGTTATGAAATATCTAAATAATAAGATGTTGATATAGATCGAGTTTGAATCATTCGACAAGATACTCTTATTGTAATGATAATCATTCGCCCAAACCGGAGCATTGCGTGCCCCTACGACTCTCAACGACATTTTGTTACGCGCCAACTGATACATTCAGGTCAAGGAAGACCTCTGACCAGGTTTGACGGAGATACCGTAACGACAGTCAGAACCATCATGCTATCTATCTACGTCGGCGACACAATCCAGTGTTTCAACTTCGCGATTGTGACAAACCAATTATCTACAACTTAGATTTTCATGACACCTTGACTGCATAGGATGTGCACCGTTGCATCGACTTATCACCAATGCGTCAAGTATCGCCGCACGACATATATATGTACGATGTTGTACATGCACGACATATATATGTACGATGTCGTATATGTTTGAGAACTTAACTGCGGCAATACTTGATGCATTGGTGATAAGTTGAAGCGACGGCGTACAAGTGTAGTTAAATATCATAATTAAACTGTATTTTAATTTGAAGAATTAATATCGCCTATTCCTGTACAAGTGTAGTTTTGCTTATACATATAATAATTTTTTCATTACGCTCCGTTTGTTATACGTAAAGGCATCATTAATGGGAGAACTTTTTTTTGTGTTCTTAGATTAAATATATAGTGAAAATAATGTTAGATCAGTTGTTAAAATCATAGGTAAAAAAAATGGGAGAACTAATTATGGTGTTCTTAGAATAAAGATATAGTGAAATAATATTCATAAACATTTTACAAATTATAAAAACTTATAAAATAACATTTAAATTACTTACTTATATAAAAACAATTGTATACTTATAAATTAATATAATATTCTTAAACATATTACAATTATAAAAACTTATAAATTAACATTTAAATTGCATACTTATATAAAAGCAATTATATACTTATAAATTAATATAATATTCTTAAACATATTACAATTATAAAAACTTATAAATTAACATTTAAATTGCTTACTTATATAAATAAAATATTTTCTTTTTTTAAAAAAAATCTCGTCCAATCACAGGAAACTACGTCAAATAAAAACTGGGCTTAAATCAGTTCTACGTAAAGAACTAAAAAAAGTGTTCTAAACCACTATTCATTATTTTTATAATTTTTTTGGGCTTAGAACACTTGGTGTTCTCCCATTAATGATGGTCTAACAATAAACTGTTTATCATGATTCGGTTCCAATTTTTCAGCATATAACCTAGCTCTACCGTTCCAGATAATTAAAAACATTTGACATACGGTTACACTTACGATTAAGAGTTTTGTTTGATTATCTTCGGCTGATTAAAAGACTTTACACTTCTATTTATTGTAAGACTGTAACATATGTTATTTTTATATCTTCCTATATACAAATAAAATCACAATATTAACTTTATTTTCTTTACAGTTAAATATCGGAATCTCTACTGTGTAAAGACGAAGGGTCAGAAGACAGCATCTAGTAACATAAATTAAGTTTTTTTTTTTTGGTAGGAAGTAACATAAATTAAGTTGACAAATGAATTCTATAAACAAATTAAAGAATTTCTAATTCTACAATTCAGATCCGATCATAATCTTTTTTTACGGAAGGTGTTTATACGCTATAATTATGGACTGTGATTGGAGAACAAATATATAATCAAAAAAACAAAGTCACTGCGTAGTGCGACATGAAAACGAAAAATGCAAAATTTCGGAAGTTATCAGATAAGCAAGGATCTTATTTACCCAGACATTAGCAAGAACCCTAGATTCTTAGGAACTATCCCACCATATCAAATACTGGTTCAGCAAGACAGCAACAAAACAATCATCATATATATACTCGAATAATAGTGGACAATTAAAGATCTTCATCGAAATAAATTATTGTAGACAGAAGAATAAAGAAAGACAGAAATAGAGAAAGGTGAAAGAAGATGTAGAGCTCCCTTCAATCCAAAGAAGAGTAAAAGCAATTAAAGGGCAAGTTAAAGCTCCTGAGATATGCAAGCCATATAACCAAATCCTTTTCTTATCATTATAAGGATTAGGGCTTATGGGATCCATAGCTTAGCAGCTTTTCTTTACCCTACTAAACTCTCGTTTGAACTTCAAGGAGCTCTACCTCCCATCTTTCTTTGCTCTAGAGATAATTAAATCACTATATACGGACATAACTAGATCTATCGGAAGACAAATACGTTATGGATCTGACCTAACAAACTACGAATAACTCTTGAAAACATTTAGAAAGGTTAGATGAGAGAAGTTGTACATAATATTTATATATATACAAAACACCAAAAGGGGTCAATCACAAGCAATAAAGACTGAAGAAAGAGAGATATGAAGAATCCTAATTAACCAGACTAAACATATTAAGAGAGAAGAGAGAGAGTGAGAGATAACACGTAATTTTTTGAAAGAAGTGATAGATAGAGAGTAGTAATTATAGTGGTTTAGATTTTCGTGGTTGAAGGGGAAAATAAAAAGAAATATGCAAAAATAAAAATACAGGTGGGTGCATCTGAGAGCATGTGCATCGCACCGTCCTTCGTCCGTCCTTCGTAATTAAAATGTTTAATTTAAATCAAAATCAATCAATAACGGAAGAAACGTACCTACAAAAGGGACGTATTTTGCTCGGTCCTTCCTAACACGTGTCCGCATTTAATAGGTTGGTGTTGTTTTGTTGGAGTGAACCGGAGAAATCGATTGTTTTCTCTCCGTCTTTCTTTTCTCTCTCTCTGTCGAAGGCGATTTGTTTACAACGGCGGATCTCCTTTATCCTTCTGAAAATTGGGTCACGCAGAGGCAAATCAGCCAAAGAAGGAGACTTTGAAGCCAACGGAATCTATGGATGTCGAGAAGCCCAAGAAGGAAAGCTTGGCTCTTTCGGAGCCCATGGAGGTTGTGAAGCCGAAGGATGAGAAAAAAAGAACCGGCTACCATTGGTAAGTACCTTCGTTTTGCTTTCTTGAATTTTGTAATTGATTGTTTGCCTCTGGTGATAAGTTTGGTTTAGGGTTATGATTGGAAGTAAGCATTGTTTCCTCAGCTGCCTTGGATTAAGCTTTGATTCTGTTTAGTGCTTGGTTGAATTAGTTTTGACTTGACACTTAGTTTTAACATCACAACCTGATTCGTTGATCTTGTAAAGACTAGGATATTGGATAAAGTTTAGATTTTTACAACTTTAGTCTCTGTTTTTGCAAAACTAACTTCATATGTCCCCGTTTTGATGCAGTTCCCCACAAAGGCAATGGGCTTGATTTTGAGAAATACTCATGGGGACAGAATCTCCAAGAGGTCACAATTAACGTTCCGGTGCCAGCAGGCACTAAGTCAGGGTTTGTGACCTGTGAAATCAAGAAGAACCGTATCAAAATTGGTCTCAAAGCGCAAGAACCAATCATTGACGGAGAGTTCTTCCATCCTGTCAATCCTGATGACTGCTTCTGGAACATCGAGGATCAAAAGATGATATCAGTGCTCTTGACAAAGCAAGACCAGATGGAGTGGTGGAAGTATTGTGTGAAAGGTGAACCTGAGACTGACACTCAGAAAGTTGAACCGTAGAGCAGCAACTTGGGTGATCTCGACCCTGAAACTCGTGCAACCGTTGAGAAGATAATGGTAAACTAATCGGTTTCTTTTTCTTGTTGATCAGTTCTTTGTGTTAGATTTTTAGTATTGCAAGATTGACTCATTGATTCTCGTTGTTTTTTTTTTTGTTGTAACAGTTTGATCAAAGGCAAAAGCAGATGGGACTCGCAACGAGTGATGAGATGGAGAAGCAAGATATGCTCAAGAAGTTCATGGCTCAGAACCCTGGTATGGACTTCTCTAATGCAAAGTTTAACTGATCGCGTCATTCAACTCTTCTTTTTTTTAAGGCAGCTTTGTATTCTACCTGGTAAACTTTTGAAATTACTCTTGAATGATCGGATTAATAGCAGTTAACTTTTATATATTTAAATTCCAAGGGACCAACTATGAGGGACACCAATGCTCATATCAAACTTAAGAAACTCTGAAAATAAGATTAATATATTTGAAGGACCAAAATTTGTCCTACACCAATGCAGATGCCCTGAAAAGACACGAGAAGGGTCAGACATTGTTTAGTGTTAGATTCCCCTACGCGTCACATGCGTCCTTCTCGGCTTTTGTGCTTCTCTCTTTTATTTCTAGATTATTGTTATTACAAGTATAAAATATCAATTATTATTATTCCTGCCAACCACTAGTCCACTACATTTTTTAAGATGGAACTTTGAAATTGAATTAGGCCGACCATTCTTTTAACTTTTACTAAAGTGAACAAGTGTTTTCGGTTGGTGACCTAATTCTATAAGTATTGTTAACCCTAACCTAACTATTAGAAATTGCAACACGAAATAGCTTTAGGATTATTAAGTCTGTCTGATGATGATGTGGGCACGAAAGCAGGTAAATATTACTTTGTATGAGGAGAATCTATGGCTAGATTTATTTCAACGAACTTGTCGTATTATCCTAACGAGTGTGATCTCTTTCACCATTCACGCCGATGCTTTAAGCTATTCAATGCCCTTATTTTAAAGATTCTTATATCCACAGCGTAATTTTTTTTTAGTTGGTTGAGGAAAATGTTTACAAGCATACTCGACCTAGCTATAACATTTAATAAGAAGAAATTATAATAATAAAAATATGTGGCTCGTATACTTAACACAAACCATTAATTTTGTTTATTTAAACAATTAAGTATGAAAAAATTGGGTTTAAAATATGTATACGATTTAAAAATCCATTAATTATAACAAAATACTATAGGAAAAATGTCATTAAAATTTCCAAATTAGCATTTTTGTTGATTTAAATTACTAAATCTTTATTTGTTGAAAAAAATTCTCGCTTTTTTTTTGGCTTCTATTTAAATTATGAATTCTTGTTGACTTTGGTTTGAAGCACAACGTTAACTGGCAAGACGGAGATATTAAACGGGATTAATTAAGCGTTAATGAGATCCGTTAATTACATCTCTAAATTGAATCCGATTATCAATTCCTCCCAAAATCCCCAAATCACAAACCCTAATTTGCGATTCCTCCTTTCTTCTTCGATCGGATCTTCTTCTTCGAATTCAACTGATGACTCCATCTCCACAAACACACTTCGATGACACTCCACGGTCAAACGAAGCTACCACCGATGTCTCTGAGCTAGAACTCATCTGTTGAATTCGAGGAAGAAGAGAAAAATAAAAAAATAAAAGAAATTATCGATTGGGGTTTGAAATTTGGGGAAAATGAGAATCGATTTCTCAATTTGGGGGTTTTAGGATGTTATAAACAGTGTTGTTTTGCTATTAACGAATCTCGTTAACAGATAATTAACTACATCTAATTTCTCCGTTTGGCCACTTAACATTGTGCCTCAAAAGGTCAGGTCAATAAGAGTTTGCGAATTATTTGGAAGTCAACAAAAGATTTCTGCTTTTTATTTCCAAATCCAGAATTTGTGATTTAAATCAACAAAAATGCTAACTCAAGGATTTTAACGACATTTTTCCCAAAATATTGTGAGACTTTTTAAAAGAAAGCAAAAAAAAAACTGATAGCTCAAAGCTTTAATTAACTTAGCCCATCTGACATATGGACCGGAGTTGTTTAATATCCAACAAATCTATTACTTGGGCCTTATTAGAGCATTTGGGGGAGACCACTGTTGGTTTTTGGTTATAAGCCCCGACGTCGTTTTCGTTGGGACGCGTCCCAGCATCGTTTTGTTTCTTCTAGCTTTTAGAGCCTTCTCTTTCCTTTTTCGTTTACTTTTTCAATATATTTTCCCCTAAAAATGTCGATTTCTTCTGTAATTGCTCTAACGGCTACTTTTTTCTCCAGACCATAAGAAACCTCAAAAACATTAACGATAACACAATCTAACAAAAGATCAATTTCGATCATTACTTGTAATCTGGTTAGTCAATTACGGAGATGGACCAGCCGAAGAAAGTTGCTGATAGGTATCTGAAACGTGAGGTTCTTGGTCAAGGTACTTACGGAGTCGTCTTCAAGGCTATTGACACTAAGGTGATGATTCCTCCTCACTCAATTCTTCATAATTTGTTCCCATCCCATCAAAATTAGGGTTTAGATTTTCTCGGTGATTCTTATTTTGTGTCTTGTTCTCATAGCTTTTGGGTATTCAATCTTAGCTAAAAAAGCTTCGATCTTTAAACTATTATGTGTTCTTAGAAGTCAAAGTTTGCATTTTTTTTTTTGTTCTCTAAGTGGATTTAAAGTTTGTAATTTTTTGTTTGAGTTTGGCTATAAGGAAACTGATTTTGTTTTGTTGTGGTGAATTTTGTAGAACGGAGAGACTGTAGCGATTAAGAAAATAAGATTTGGGAAACAAAATGAAGGTGTGAATATAACAGCTCTCAGAGAAATTAAATTACTCAGAGAGCTTAAGCATCCACATGTGATTGAATTGATTGATGCGTTTCCTCACAAGGAGAACTTGCACATTGTGTTTGAGTGCATGGAGACTGATCTCGAAGCAGTTATCCGAGATCCTAATCTGTTTCTTTCCCCCGCTGATGTCAAATCTTACCTTCAAATGATGTTAAAAGGTCTTGAATATTGTCATGACAAATGGGTTTTGCATAGGTACTTAACTGATTCTAATGAATAGTCCACAGAACTTTTCTTTCTCTCTCCATTAAGGTTTGTTTGGATTTACACTTACGGAGTATCTTTTGGATGTGTTTTCAGAGATATGAAGCCTAACAACTTGTTGATAGGACCTAATGGACAACTGAAGCTTGCAGATTTTGGGTTAGCTCGTATATTTAGTATCCCTGGTCATAAGTTTACCCACCAGGTAATCTTTTTTTTTTGTGTGTGTGGCAATTCTATTTATGTAGTAATTCTGCTATGTTTCGTTTCTTGATTTGTTTCAGCAATTTCATAGGTCTTTACGAGATGGTATAGAGCACCTGAACTTTTGTTTGGTGCAAAACAGTATGGTGGTGCAGTTGATGTTTGGGCTGCTGGCTGCATTTTTGCTGAACTTCTGTTACGCAGACCGTTTCTTCAGGTGAAACTCCGTTTTGTTTGTGTCGTGATCCCAATTCGTCTGTTTATTTGTTTCTCTAGCTTATTTTTCCCCCGTTGCAGGGAAAGAATGATATTGATCAATTAAGCAAAATATTTGCTGCCTTTGGGACCCCAAAAGCAGATCAGTGGCCAGAAATGCTCAGCCTTCCTGATTATGTAGAGTATCAATTTGTCCTCGCACCTTCTCTACGTTCTTTATTTCCAATGGTTAGTGAGGATGCTCTAGATTTGTTGTCTAAGATGTTCACCTATGACCCCAAGTCTAGAATATCGATTCAGCAAGCTCTGCAGCACAGGTACCTAAAGCTATCCTATGAAGAAGACATGAGCAATGGTTATTTTGTTTTGTTCTCAAACATTTGATTTCTTTTTAAAGGTACTTCACATCTGCACCTTCTCCAACTGACCCTTTAGAGCTCCCAAGATCAGTACGCCAGCTGGGTGCTAAGTCATCTGACAGTAAACACAAATCCGTTAAAGTGTTGTCACCAGCACATAAGTTTAGACGAGTGATACCTGACCGAGGAAAGTCTGCTAATAAATCCAAGGACCAGAGTGTTGATGTCATGAGACAAGCTAGCCATGATGGACAAGCACCAATGTCTTTAGATTTCACCATCTTAGCCGAACGGCCACCTAACCGACCAACCATCACCAGGTAAAAAGAATTGGTTACACATCTGATGAATTACACATCAGCTTCTAAGATCATCACTTCTGATGATTTTTTGATGTTTGGTTTTGCAGTGCGGATAGATCTCATCTGAAGAGGAAACTCGATCTCGAGTTCATGTAGGATAGAACGTAACAAGCTTCTTCTTCACGCCAATCTTCAGTTCATTTAGCCTATAGGTTCTCGAGTACCAGGCTCTTACTGGTTGGTCCTGTCCAGTAATTCATGAAATTTGTCATATTACTAGTGATGATGAACATGGTGAATCATTCTTTCTGTTTACAATAAAATGTAAAGCACAGATGATTAACTAATCATCATGTAAACCCATTATAGAAAAATCCATCAGTTTATGGCCCAAACTCAATTCATTATCGAAGTTTTTCATTCTCAATTGCTCTTACAGTACAATTTAAACTTCAGTACTGTATTTTTAATTATGGAACATGTTGGTGGTTTACATATAGTTCAATCTCATCACAAATATGAAATGTGTTTTTAGCAATGCTGGATGAGATGATGCGTACTCAATCTAAGGAATTTCAATAAATCTGCAACAATGGTAAACCACAATATCCAGTTTTCGAAAGACCAATGTAAAAGGCCAAATCAATTAGAAGAATGAACTACTACTGTACTCATTATCTATTTTATTCATTAACGTTGGTAAGCTCATTTGCAACTTCCAATGCTTTTTCCTGGATTGATCATTCCACATCGCCATCTTTGTCATCTGAAGCCCCGACTCTGTTTGTAGCTTTCTTTGCCTATTCGTATAAATCAAGAAACAGAATCACATTAGGCAGAGTCCTTATAGATAACAAATTGACCCGATCAGTATAAAGGCTTTTTACCTCTTTATCCCAGTTTGTGAATATAGTGACTAAAGAAAGACAAAACACTTGAACAGCCAATGCTGTTACGATTCCCAACCAAAGCCCCTAACAATGATATAACACCACAAAAATTAGAGTTTATACAAATTAGTCTTGAGTTTAAACTTGAATATTGAGAATATGAGTTTCAAAATTATTACCCGACCACCGATGTGGAAATGGAAACCAAGTAATAAGCCTAATGGAACTCCAACAAGATAATATGATCCAAGATTCACACACGCTCCAATCTTCTGCCATCCACATCCTCTAGCAACCCCTGCAAACATACATCAAAACCAGTTGACCAGGATTCCAATTGCTTAACCGGACATATATACATAAACCAGGAGCCAAAGCTAATCTTCTTTGTGTCATTCAAAAACTAACCTGAGAGAACGCATTGGAGGCCATCAAGGAAGTTTCCACATGCGACAATCAGTATCATTGATGCAGCATATGCGATGATCTTCGGGTCGCTGCTAAAAGCATGACCTAAGATTTTCCGGATGGACAACAGAACCGTTACAACCACAATTCCCTCTGCAACTGCTATGCCTACAATGACATATACAGCTAGTTTTGCCACTTGTGGATTCCCTGCTCCTAACTCGTTTGACACCCTTATGCTGCAAGTTAACAGAACACACAAGAGTAGTGAGATACGTTTCTTTGATGAGATTACTTCTTGGATATACCTTTTGATTCTGATGTACTGACCTTGCAGCGCCACCAAGACCAACCGAGATCTGCCAGATTGTTAGTGAAGTATTTAAACTGAAAAGTTGAAGAAATTATGTTATAATTAAATAGAACAAAGAAGTGAAAGCTCCTAGTAGCATAAGACAAACACAACCAAGTTTTACCAGATTGAAAGCACTGAAGTTTCTAAAACCGGATTGGGAAGAAGGCCAGAGGCAAGAACCAAAAGCTCGAAGGACCACAGCTCCAAACTGTTACAAAACAGAATCGATTTAGTCCTAATACTACACCTAAGCAGTGCAACAATTTTTGTTCACTAACTTACCAGACCATGACTGCTGAAGGAAAAGCAATTTTAGAAAGATCATAAAGTTCTTGAAAAGCCTCCTTTGAAAACCCGGTCCAACTTTGCGAACAAGTAGACGAAAATTTGACATAACACGAGAGGAGAATGACGTTGAACCAGTAAGAGACCGAGATAGCGAGAGCAGCTCCTCTGTATCCTAAAGCAGTCTTCAAGACAACAACCAACAGAGAAGCAAATGAAGACAAGTGGTGATACCAGAGCAGACAAAGACAGGGAACACATTGTTCTGCGCTTGCAAGAACCTATTGATGCATTGAAGCAGTCCATAGGCGAAGAGGCTCGGGATCATGTATCTCGCGTAGGAGCCAGCAACACTTGCAATGGACTTGTCTTGGTGGACCAATACGAGAATCTGCTCAGTGTTAGCCCAAATGATCGAGAGAGGAACAGAGAGTATTAGAAGAACAAACATTGCTCTCTGCATTTGAATTCCTAGTTTCCCGTACAGCTTTGCTCCGTAAGCTTGACCACATAGTGTCTCCAACGCACTCGCTGTTCCCAACTATTACACATAAACACACACACACAAGAACGAATCGGGTTTAAAATTTTACTACTTTACAAAATAATTCTGAAACAGAACCCTACAGATCTCTGAACAAATTTCAAGAACGATTTTAACAAACCAAGAAAATTGCACCCAAAACGTTAAATCATGAATCAATGCGGAATTCTAATATATTTGTGAAAGGGGACAGAAACGTACGAGGAAGGTGAAGCCTGTGACAGAGGCAAAGGAGGTGGCGATAGAAGCGGCAGATAGGGGAAGAGAGCCTAAATGGCCAACGAACAGGAGATGACTTGGAGAGAGTATTGAAGCAGGCTTGCACCAATAAGTGGTGCTGGAAGCCATAGCTGCTTCTTCACTTCCTCCTTCACACGTATCATCGTCGTTTTCTTCTCTGTGATCAGAAGCGGAGGCGTCACACAATTTTCCATTATTATTTTTTTTCTCTCTCTCTCCCAAAAGCCAACAAAAGAAAAAAAAAATACTAACAAAGAAAAATATATTAATAAGAAACAACAACCTATGTATCTCTCTTACCTGGTCTTTAGGGTTTGTGGAGGAGACTTGGTTGATATTTATAGGCTATTCTGTTTTTTTTTTACGGTATGATATATATTTTTTTTGTTTGTTTTGTTGTCAAACACGGTATGACATCTTAATTAGTATATATTTCCACTAATACTCTTTCCTGATTTAGCAAATTATTATTTTTAATTTATTGCCATTTTAACTTTTCGATATTGCAAATTGATGACAATAATAATCGAAATATATATCTTAGAAAGGAAAAAAAAAAAGAACAATCGAAATATGCTCCCAATCCACAGCCATCGATTTGTGTTTTACTCCGAATCTTGACAACGAGTGCGACGTGAGTGGCTCTTATTTAGTTCTCTCTTTTCTTATTCTCCCCCGAGTCAGGAGGCTGGCTACCGCATCCTTACTCAGTCGCCGGTATAATTGACTCGTAAACTCGTCCTTTCGCTTTCTTCACCTAAATATAAAAATATTTATTATTACATAACCGTCACTTATTTGAATTTCTATATACTTATTTTAATGACATTTTATATAGTTTGTTTACCTCTTCGGTCCAGTTGGTACGAGTCATGACAAAAGCAATGGCAGAGACTTGAGCAAACGTAGCACAAATCACTCCTAACCAAATCCCCTAATTAAAGACACAACGACGACTCTCAATTCATTCAAAGATATTATTAGATTTTATAAATTTATAAAAAGGAAACATGAATCAACTTGTGATTATGCAAAATCTTTTTTTTTTTACCATTCCTCCAACCCCTAACACGAATCCAAACAAGATCGATGTTGGAATGCCAACTAAATAGTAGGATCCGAGTGTTACGTATGCCCCTATCTTTTGCCACCCTGAACCTCCAAGAACCCCTGATCAATCGATATCCACAAACCCGGTGGGGGAAAACATAATTTTTTTTTTTGAATAAAATGTAAAATTTATTCGAAAAAAGTAGTGTTTACATCAAGTACAGCGTGTTTTTATGTCTCCAAACTAGAGAAGACTAGCTCACATAAATTCTTACAAAAAATAGCAAAAGTAACAATTGTCAACTCGTGTTATCAACGAGAGTCGAGCCACTTCGCCATGCAGCAGGTGGGGTTCCCTTTAGGTTGGAGCGTGAGCAGCCTGTTACAGATCTGCCTATCGAGGTGTTTAATTAGTTGAGCAGCTGGGGTTGGAGCTTCCCCGTGACGGCGTCTATTCCGTTCCTGCCAGAGGGAGTGAAGAGAAGCCTAGAAAGCATAAAGCAGGAGAAACAGAGTAACAGGTCCCAAAGTGTGTCAACCAGAAGAATCAGGTTTGTATCCCAGTCTGTAGAGAACCTCTGCGTAAGTAACTTAGAGGTTAAACAAGTCCAAACTTCTGTCGAATAAGGGCAGATGAAGAATAGGTGGTCGCGAGTTTCTAGTGGCGTGTTACACAGGGGACAAGAGGTATCCACCCGTGAGTTCCAATGCTGCATCCGATCTCCAGTAGACATGCGGTTGAGCGTGGCTAACCAGACCATAAATGAGTATTTGGGAGTGGCCTGAGAGAACCAGACACCTGCAACCCACGATTGTCGTTGCCTGGCGCTCCTGGTATACTCCCAAGTGTCTTTTGTGCTAAATTTGCCCTTAAAGTGATCACCTTTTCCCTTCCAAAGGACCACATCTGCAGTGTTCATTAATCCTCGGTTTCTAACTGTCTTAAGAACTGTCTCCAGCTGATTCAGATAGTCCACGCGATGGTGCCTTTCCCAATGAGCGAGAGCCGCTGCAACAGTAGCATGAAGACTGATTCCCATATCAATACTACCCCGCGGGCCTGCAAGATTAAATAAACATCCCAGAGGCGACCAATGGTCATGCCAGAAAGAGATATTCAGACCATTTCTGACCTCATACCGAACAAAATCAACAGCCAAAGTACGATATTTGAGTAATTTCCTCCACATCCAAGAACCTGAGGCGGTATTGTTCGTAAGGGACCAGAATGAACCCTTTTTTAGGAGATGAGCCCGAAGCCACGTCACCCATAAGGAATTCGAAGATAACAGTCGCTAGATGAGTTTCAAACAACTCACTTTATTTGCTTCTTGCAACGAACGCAACCCCAAGCCACCCTTTTCTTTAGGGATACATACATCAGACCAGAAGACTTTGGCTTTTTTAGTGTTTAGAGAAGGTCCAGACCACAGGAAAGCAGAACACAGACTATCAATCTCCTTGATGCAGGCAGTTGGCAGTCAGAAAGCAGACATTCAGAAGTTAGTGAGACTGTGAATGAAAGAACTTATTAGTTGAAGACACCCCGCAAAGGAGAGGCGTGTAATCCGACGTTGTCATTCTTTTGGTTAAGAGAGGGAGCCCCGAATAACGAACAGGAAGAAAACCTGATGCGAATGGGAAGGAGTGAAGAATTGATTCCTTATCACTATTTGTGACACCAGCCATATAGAGTGTAGACTTCTCTAGACTGATATTTAGACTAGAGAAGCCTGCAAACTCATGAAAAATCTGGAGAATGCTCTCAATAGATGTTTTAGTCCCGTCTATAAAGACCAGTAGATCGTCTGCAAAGCATAGATGGGTGAGCTTGACATTCTTACAACGTGGGTGGTAACCCATTCGCCTCTCCGAAGCCGCTCTGTCGAGCATAGCAGATAAGACTTGCATATAGATTACGAAGAGATAGGGGGATAAGGAACAACTTTGTCGCAGTCCTCTTGCACTGCGGAACAGTCCGGAAAGCTCACCATTCACTTGAACTGAAAAGGAGGCTGTGGTCACACAAAGTTCAATCCATTTCACAAACTGTTCTGGAAAATTCAGTGTTCGTAAAATACTTAACAGAAAAGGCCATTGTACAGAGTCGAATGCTTTCGAGATATCAATCTTGACAGCACTTCTAGGGGACACTGATTCCTTGTGATAATCAGCAACTATCTCTGAAGCGAGGAGGACATTCTCCATGAGTAGACGATCTTTGACAAAGGCAGATTGATTTAGAGAAATAAAAACAGGGAGTAATCGTTTTAGTTTGTTTGCAAGGATTTTGGAGATCACGTTGTATACCACATTACAGCAGGAGATAGGCCTATAATCCTTCATTTCGCTAACCACCTTCTTCTTCGGTATGAGCGCTAAAATGGTTGTGTTAACCCCCTATGGTAAGAAGCCATACTGAAAGAAAGATTGGACAGAAGCCACAAAATCCTTCTTTATAACAGACCATGTCCCTTTAAGGAACTCCACAGTATACCCCTCAGGCCCGAGGCTTTTATCCTTTGGCATGGAGTGTAAAACATCTCTAATCTCCCCCTCAGATACTTCTTTCACCAACATGTTCTGTTCCGACTCAGAACAACGATAAGATAACAAACCGGATAGCATAGCCTCGTCTATCGCCTGATAATTAAGTAATTGATGGCCAAGAAATTGTCGGAAAAACCTTTCAGCCTCCTGCTTCATCGTTTCTTGAGTGTCTGCTATTGTACCATCCGGACAGTGAACCTCTCTTATTGCATTCCTAGCCTCACGAGCCTTAGCAGCTCGATGGAAGGCCTTATTATTCCCATCTCCTATCTTGAGCCAGTGTAACTTTGATTTTTGTTTTAAAAACCTCTCCTCCAAACCTGAAACAAACAGCCACCTACTATACGCAGCCGCTTCCCTTTGCATCGTATAATCTACAGGGTCCTGCATTGTCTCCAACTGACAGGTGCATAGATATGCAAAAGCCTCCTTAGTCTTCTTTTCAAGATTCCCAAGTCGATCTCTACTCCGCAACTTTATTTTTGGTTTCAGGGTTTTTAACTTCTTTGAGAACCGGTACAGTGTAGACGTCGAATGATGCAACTGCTCTGTGTTATCCCAGTACGTCTGTACCATCGGTAAGAAATTTTCATCCTCCAGTAAGACATTGCAGAATTTGAAAGGTCTGCGCAATTGTGGTTGATCACTCCCTATTTTTATACGGCACCAGAGATGATCTGAGCATCCCCTGCCTCAAACACTCCATAAGAATGTGGATAATCAGTAAGCCAAGCATCATTTACAAGAACTCTATCCAGCTTCTTGCAAATGAGGCCAAAATCACGCTTGTTATACCAAGTGTACATAGGACCATGATATTGCAGGTCACTAAAGGAACAATACTGCACCACTTCTTGAAAATCTCGCATTCCCGGACACCGTAGGGCTAACATCATATAGCGAATGCTCCTCTCCTTTAAGAATTTCATTAAAATCACCAAACACCATCCATGGTTTATTACGAAACAATGGTGTGTCTTGGTGATACTTCAAATCCTCCCACAAAAACTTTCTCTCTGCAAAACCATTAGCTGCATAAATGAAAGAGATAAAAAAACTCATTTACAGCTCCTTCCAACAGAACAGAGCAAGTTATCACTTGACTGCTCGTATAACAAGGTGTGAGGCGGGCATTTGAGTTCCAGATCACCCAAATCCTCCCCCGACGACTACAAGAATAATTTGTTAAATAAGACCACCCAGGGAATACTGAACTGAGAATTTCCTCTGCTTTCCTCTCCTTCACCCTCGTTTCCAATAAACAACCAAACTGGAAATTGCCTTTCTTAACCCAATCACGGACTACGGAATGTTTGGACATTTTGTTAAAACCGCGAACATTCCAGAAGAAACTTGACATTACTGGAGGTTGGGGTCAGCCCTACTTTGATCTCGTGGAAGTTGAGTAGGGGGTTGAGATACATATTTATGGGAGTCCTTTGATGCCCGCGGAATAGACTCTCGTACAGGTAAATTTGCTTTGACACCTCGTCCTCGCTTCCCAGTCACAAGGACATATGTCTGTGACAGAACATGTGCACGAGTATCGGGAGGCTCAACATCCGTGTCAGAAGCAGCATGTGTCTTATCATTCTCCGGAGGGTCCTCCGGGGCATTATCTTCCGCATCCTGTTCACTCATGACCGAATATGAGTTAGATAACAGAGATCCCTCACCAGGTTTTACCGGACTCCTCTGTTTATTGGGACTATGCAACAACTTATTTCCCGTTTTTTGTGGTGTAATCCACTCTTGTTCACCCGTTTCCTTCCGCACATCAGTAACGTTAGCAACAACCTTTGTCAACACAGTTGCCTGAGGCGTTTGAGCATCCCCCTGAATAGGAGTACCCTCACTTTGAGCAGAATCCACAGTTCCCGTCTCTTTCACCGCAGGAGACCTTGGAGGTGATGTAGGTACATTTTGTGAGGCTGGAGTCAGACAAGCTGACTGCAAGTGTCCCCATTTACGACAGCGACTACAGTGAGGAGGCAGCCAAGGATAAGAATATTTGACCACAACATCTAACTCCCCCTCTTCTTCTCCCGCCAGATGATATTCCACTGGTAAAGGTTTAGTGAGATCTGCGTCCACCATAACTTGTGCTTCCTCAAAACTAGTACATGCCTCTGTCTTTGGATGTAACCTCTGTGGGGTACCTACCGCAATCGAGAGAAACTGCAGCCCCTTATGAGTGAACATTGTTGGCGGCACATTCTTCAATATAACCCAAAGAGGAACATATTTCAGTGCTGGTTGTGCCTCTTCTGCAAAAGGTGTCCACCTAGAGATGAGCATTGGGATGCCTCCAATATTCCACATGCCTCTGTTTAAAACTCTGTTCCTTATGCGTTCACTGCGAACTCGAAACTTGACAGTGTTATCATTAACCACTATGACATCAATAAGCGAGAATTTATCTCCCAATCTCCAAATCTTATTTACGATCATATGGATCTTCCCCACATGCGGAGCTTTTTCATTGAGGAACTTTCCCACAACAAAATCTTCCCACAAGGGCTTTGGATCCACAAAGACATCCCTAGGGACTACCACACGTTGTTTCCCTTCCACCTCAGAGACCACAAAAGCCTGCTTAGTGAACACATGTTTCGTCGCCGCCTTTAGCCACAACTTTTGATCACCTGAAACCGAAGACTTAGAGCCTTTAGTTTCGACACCCTCCCCCGATAGACCAACCTCAACGGACAGAACCTTGATTGAACTCCCTTGACTCCCCTCGACACCCAAAGAGATAGTCAAATCCATGACCGGTGAATCGGACTCCGTAGTCCGAGGCGGCGGATCCGCCAAAACCATCCAACTTGGGGACCAAGTAAAAAACCTAATCGCCCTCCACGTCAGCAAGATTATCCTAAGGTTACTGGGGAAAACATAATTACATCGAAAGGAACATTAAGATTAGAAAAAAAAAAAAAAAACACAAAGATAAAAGAAGATGGAAGATCGAGAACTCATGAGAGCTAGGACCTGAGAGAATGGCCTGAAGACCATCAAGGAGATTGGAAATGACGAGGAGAGGCACCATCGTTGCTACATATTCAGCAACTTCAGACTCGTTTGAGTAAGTGTATCCAAGTGTTTCACGTGTAACCAGCAACACCAATTCACTTAAGACACACACAAAAAGTGTCATGGCTAAGCATACTCGTATAGCTCTCCTGGCATTGTCTGGATTTCCTGCTCCTAACTCATTCGATACCCTCACGCTTTCACAACACACACCCACAACATTTTATAAGATGAATTTCCAGTTTAAAAATTTGGTAACATCTTAGTAAAGTGGGTTACCTCACTACACAAGCCGATGCATAGGGAACCATACGAATTACTGTGGAGATACCTAAACTGTTCAGAATATCCAACCCGAAAAAAAGAGATTTCGATTGATTCTCGAGAAAGAATTGAGGATCTTAGTACTAATGTACAGACAAGCTACAAGGGAGCATGTGTGTTTACCAAGTGGAGATAACCGAAGTTTCAAGAACAGGATTTGGAAGTAAGCCTGAGAGGAAGACCACTGTCTCAGATGACCAAATCGTCAAGCTGTTTCCACCAACGACATTAAAGATGTGATATATAGAAGAAGCAAAAGATGATTTTAAAGATACGTACCAGACCATGAATGCAGACGGAACAGCCAGACGAAGAAAGACCATAACGTTCTCAAGAGCCTCTCGGGAGAACCCGGTCCATGTTTTGGCGCAAGCAGGCGAGAATTTGACGTAAAGACTCAACAAGACAACATTAACCCACAAGGAAAACGAAGTTGCTAGCGCAGCTCCTCTGATTCCCAAACCAGAATTGGACACCAAACCCCAACAAACAGGAACGTGAAGCAGGGTGGTTAAACCGGAACAGAGCATGAGAGGGAACACTCTGTTCTGGCTCGTAAAGAAACTATTGAGGCATTGTAAAATCGCGAAACCGAAAAGGCCTGGGATCAAGAACGCTATGTATGATCCAGAGGTTTGAGCAATGACTGCGTCTTGGCCAAGAAACACAAGAATGGATGATGCATTGATCCATAAAATGGATAACGGAAAGCATAAGATGAGAAGAACCACCATTGCTCTTTGTGTGTGTATTCCTAACATTCTTTCTACTTTTGCTCCGTAAGATTGACCACACAATGTACCCAATCCTCCCGACAGTCCCATCTAAAAACAAACAGAACCCATTTTTTAGTTTCTAACATACTAAAGTTTCTGTGAAGAAAAAGAGAAAGTGAGAGAGACTGACGAGCAAACTTAAGCCAGTGATTTGGGAGAATGAACTAGCAACGGAGACGCTAGAGAGAGCTAACTCGCCTTGATGTCCGACGACCATGATAGAGATCATCTGAAGAAGATACTGCAACAGATTCGTAGCCACAACTGGACCACCTAGCCACAACTGTTTCTTAACTTCCTCCGCGATCCATCCTCCTCCTCCTCTGCGTATCTTCGAGTCCATAGAAGAGACGTCTACGACCAACGGATTCGTCGGAGAGTCGTCTCCTCCTTCTCCTCGCTCCATGAATTTTTCCCTTCCGGTCGCTTAAGAGAGCGCGTAGTTCATAAAGATTAGAATTGGTAGTTGGTTTAACAACAATGTAATCGTTTTCGGCTTTTAAAGCTACTGGACCATTCGATTGTGACTCTCATAAAGGTCTTTTTGTCACGTACCTAAACTATTTAATTTGTAATTTCACCCCATGATTAATTTACAAAGAACAAAATATATTTACATTTTTACCATAAAACGGACAAAGAAAAGGCCCAGTTTCATAATCATTTAAAGCCCAATATAACTAACTTTTAAAGCCCAGTATCAAATCAAATACTAGGGAAGCAAACCGCAAAGATTAGCGCGTCTTCAGCACGCGCCAAATTTCCGCACAATGTGTAATTCAATTCAATGGCATGATTTTGCTTCTTCAACCCCTAAAGACTACTTTGAGAGATTATCTTTGAGAGCAGTTTCTTTAACAAAACATGCTTCAGCCAAGTAGTCACTACTCTTCTTCTTCTTCTTCTTCTTCTAGAGATTTAACACATCATCGTCTAGCTCTGAGTTCTAAAGCTAGGGTTTTTCCAGCTCCTCCTCTTCCACTTTCACTCCCCTGTAACTTCTCTTCTAGGGTTTCTTTTAGGCTTCAGCTTCATTGCGCCGCTTCTTCTTCTTTTTCACCTTCCTCTGTTTCGCCACCACGATGCTCTAAACCTAATCCGAGCTCTCGCAAACGCAGATACGGCGGCGTAATCCCTTCCATTTTGCGTTCTCTTGACTCTTCTACTGATATTGAAACAACTCTTGCTTCTCTCTGTCTCAACTTGAGCCCTAAAGAGCAAACCGTGCTTCTTAAAGAGCAGACTCGTTGGGACAGAGTGCTTCGTGTGTTTCGGTTTTTCCAATCTCACCAAGGTTATGTTCCAAATGTGATTCATTACAACATTGTGTTACGAGCTTTGGGTAGAGCTGGGAAATGGGATGAATTGAGGCTTTGTTGGATTGAGATGGCTCACAATGGTGTTTGCCCTACTAATAACACTTATGCGATGCTTGTTGATGTTTATGGTAAAGCTGGTCTTGTTAAGGAAGCTCTTCTTTGGATTAAACATATGGGACAGAGAATGCATTTCCCTGATGAAGTCACTATGGCTACTGTTGTTAGGGTTTTCAAGAATTCAGGTGAGTTCGATCGTGCTGATAGGTTCTTTAAAGGCTGGTGCGCTGGAAAAGTTAATCTTGATGATCTTGATTTGGATTCCATTGATGATTTTCCTAAGAACGGCTCAGCTCAGTCTCCTGTGAACTTGAAGCAATTCTTGTCAATGNGAGGCAATGGAAAAAGCAGGGGTGAAACCGAATGAAGTTGTTTATGGTTCCTTAATTAATGGGTTTGCTGAGAGTGGGATGGTCGAAGAAGCGATTCAATACTTTCGAATGATGGAAGAACATGGTGNTTCATTTTGCATCCGGTTCAGACTCTTCTCCGAGGAAGCCAAGGTTAACATCTACCTTCAACACTCTGATTGATTTGTATGGGAAGGCAGGTCGTTTAAACGATGCGGCCAATCTCTTCTCAGAGATGCTGAAATCTGGGGTTCCTATAGATACTGTCACGTTTAACACGATGATACATACTTGTGGAACTCATGGGCACTTGTCAGAGGCTGAATCCTTGTTGAAGAAGATGGAAGAGAAAGGGATATTCCCTGATACTAAGACATATAACAGCCTTCTGTCTCTTCATGCCGAGGCTGGGGACATTGAGGCAGCTCTTAGATACTATAGGAAAATTAGGGAAGTGGGACTTTTCCCTGATATTGTAACTCACCGTGCTGTTCTTCATATCTTGTGCCAGCGGAATATGGTTAGAGAAGTTGAAGTTGTGATGGCTGAGATGGACAGAAATAGCATTCGCATTGATGAGCACTCTGTTCCTGCTATTATGCAGATGTATGTCAATGAAGGTTTAGTTGGACAGGCAAAAGCTTTGTTTGAGAGGTTCCAGTTGGATTGTGTGCTTTCATCAACCACACTTGCAGCGGTAATTGATGTCTATGCTGAAAAGGGATTGTGGGTTGAAGCGGAGGCTGTGTTCTATGGGAAAAGAAACATGACAGGTCAGAGGAATGATGTTTTGGAGTACAACGTCATGATCAAAGCTTATGGTAAGGCCAAATTTCATGAGAAAGCACTTTCTCTCTTCAAAGGGATGAAGAACCAAGGGACTTGGCCTGATGAGTGCACTTACAATTCCCTTATCCAGATGCTTTCTGGGGTTGACTTAGTGGATGAAGCCCAGAGGATCTTGGCTGAAATGCTGGATTCGGGCTGTAGACCCGGATGCAAGACCTATGCTGCTTTGATAGCTAGCTATGTGCGGCTTGGCCTATTGTCTGATGCAGTTGACCTGTACGAGGCAATGGAAAAAGCAGGGGTGAAACCGAATGAAGTTGTTTATGGTTCCTTAATTAATGGGTTTGCTGAGAGTGGGATGGTCGAAGAAGCGATTCAATACTTTCGAATGATGGAAGAACATGGTGTTCAGTCCAATCATATCGTTCTGACTTCCCTTATCAAGGCTTATAGCAAAGTTGGGTGTCTTGAAGAAGCTAGGAGAGTGTATGACAAAATGAAGGATTCAGAAGGTGGCCCAGATGTTGCTGCATCGAACAGCATGCTAAGTCTCTGTGCAGAGCTCGGCATTGTTTCTGAAGCAGAATCCATTTTCAATGATCTTAGAGAAAAAGGCACATGTGATGTTATTTCGTTTGCAACAATGATGTATTTATACAAGGGAATGGGCATGCTCGATGAGGCAATTGAAGTGGCTGAAGAGATGAGAGAGTCTGGTCTACTAAGAGACTGCACGTCGTTCAACCAGGTTATGGCTTGCTACGCTGCTGATGGCCAGTTACGTGAATGTTGCGAACTGTTTCATGAGATGTTAGTTGAAAAAAAGCTTTTGCTGGATTGGGGAACGTTTAAAACGCTCTTCACTCTGTTGAAGAAAGGCGGGGTGCCAACTGAAGCCGTGGCGCAGCTACAATCCGCATACAATGAAGCCCAACCGCTTGCTACACCAGCAATCACTGCAACTCTGTTCTCAGCCATGGGTTTGTATGCATATGCGCTGGATTCATGCCAAGAGCTCACGCGTGGTGAAATCCCTCGCGAGCATTTTGCGTATAACACAGTGATATACACTTACAGTGCATCAGGAGACATTGACATGGCCCTAAAGGCATACATGAGAATGCAAGAAAAGGGATTAGAGCCAGATGTTGTCACACAGGCCTACCTTGTTGGGGTATACGGGAAAGCTGGAATGGTGGAGGGTGTGAAGAGGGTGCATAGCCGGATTACATTTGGAGAGCTTGAACCAAACCAGTCATTGTTTAAAGCAGTGAGGGATGCTTATGTGAGTGCAAACAGACAGGACTTGGCTGATGTGGTAAAGAAAGAGATGAGCATTGCTTATGAAGCTGAAGAGGAGTGTAGTTCGAGATCTGGAGAAGAAGAAGAAGAATCTGAAGAAGACGAGGCATTTTGAAGTGTAGCCGCCGATGTGTGTAGGAAAGATTGTAGAATATAGGATTTAGTGGAAATGTACTGTACAGTTTCACAGATGCTTAAGGAAATATGCATACTTTCAGACTCAGAGTGATCTCTGGTAAAGAAATGTAAATTCTTAACATTGTCATAGAAAGAAAAAAGAAAGGTTCCACAAGGTCAAATCTATAAAAGCGAGCACTTGTGGCTATGTTTTTGATAGAGGTATTAGCATAAGCTCCTTACAACCATAGATTGATATGCATCAACTGGTTGGTCTTCTGTTGGTTTTAGTCTCTGGATTGAATATCTTTCTCCTGACTTGTTTGTTCCTAAGTAAGATTTTCTGGAATCGATTCCACTTTGGACTCTTCTTAGTTTCAGGTGATGATAATCAACATGGAAGATGTGAAACAGAGCAGCTAACAAAGAGTGTCTCTCAGCTTCCTGATGGAGAGACCTTTGATACTAGTCTCTAGAGTTGAAGTACTTTTTCTACAAAGATCCTGAGGGGTTGAGCGAACCATTGGAAATTGACGACCACCAGAGTCCATGAAATGTGTTTATTTTTTCTGTCTTTTAATTTAGTGTCTGTGTATGTAAGCAATGTTTCACAAATTTTAATTAAAAAAAACTTTACAAAATAGCACTCGGAGTTTCTAAGAGTTTAGTTGTGACCCCATATATTTGATATTCACAGCATTGCCCTGAAATTATAAAACCCAATTAAAACTCCTTCGCTCGCGTCTGTATATTTTTATTCATCTTCTCCACTCTTTTACCCCTCTTGGTGTCGCCGGCGAAAACCCACTACGACTGACTATGGCGCTCGAAATCGAAGCTCGAGAGTAAGATTTCAACTCTTTCTTTCAAAACCCTAGTTCTCGTTTTAGTCGCACTGATTGAATTATACTCCAAGAACCATTGTTTACGAATGCTCAAACAGATCCCTAGGTTAAATAAAACCTCTTGAATCTGCGTCTATCTATATCCGCCATTCTAAATTTCTGATTTTTTAATCTCCCCATATTTTGTTTAAGCATTGCTTCTTCTAAAGCTAATGCCTTCTAAATAGTTTTAGTCACCAAGTTTTTGATGCTACACCTCAGCGTTGGGTATATATTTCATCCCTAATAGCTCTCTGTTATGTTTTTATATCTCAGTGTAATAAAGATTATGCTTCAGTTCTGCAAAGAGAACTCCTTGAATCAGACGTTCCAGACATTACAAAGCGAATGTCAGGTTTCGTTAAATACAGTAGACAGCGTCGAAACGTTTATCTCTGATATTAATAGTGGAAGATGGGACTCTGTACTACCTCAAGTTTCTCAGCTTAAGCTTCCCAGGAATAAGCTTGAAGACCTTTATGAACAGGTATACTATTCTTTACTTTGTGGAATGTATAAGTGAATAAACATATGTTTTGTTGAAGCATCTTTCGTTCAACCTGCTAAATTTTATTTTTTAATCTCTTTGGGGGTGATTTATTCAGATTGTGTTGGAGATGATAGAGCTTCGAGAATTGGACACTGCCCGAGCTATTTTGAGGCAAACTCAGGTGATGGGTGTCATGAAACAGGAGCAACCAGAGAGATATCTGCGGATGGAGCATCTTCTAGTCAGAAGCTATTTTGATCCGCATGAGGTATGGAAGTTAGTTTATTCTCGATTATTCAGTACCATATTGAGTGTTTCTTTTGTGCTTGCTATGTCACCTAAGCATGGTTATCCGCAACTGTTCAGCAATTTAAGCAATGTTAGTATATCTGCTAGAAATTGTAGGCCTCTTGCATATTCTATACTCTGATTCGTGTGACTTTGATATCTTATAAAGTCTTAAGAAGAACCAGTGAGCGTTAAATATGAAGTTGTTTCTAGATAAGGGTCTCAAACAATTATAACACATGTTCCGTTTTTGAGAGGACAAAAGTTTCTTTATATTTTACTTCCTTGTGTGTTTGAAAACATGTTTTGCTGATTTTGCCATTGTTTCTAAGGCTTATGGAGACTCGACTAAAGAGAGAAAACGTGCACAGATTGCTCAAGGTTGGCCATTTCTTCTTTATTTGTTAAAAGAACAATCTATATTCTTCTTAGTAAGTTGTTTTGGGGTTAAATTACCTGAAGCAACTAAGTGATGTTCTTGAATTTTCTCTCTATAGCAGGCTAACAATATCTTATGACATGAAAAAAGATATGACGAGAAATTATTCCCTGTTTAATGGTTATGGAGTTTTTGGGTTCCCTGTATGTGTACTCAAGGTTTACTTATTGGTTTTTCTCCTACTCTGTCAGCTGTGGCTGCCGAGGTTACTGTGGTACCACCTTCACGGTTAATGGCTTTGATAGGTCAGGCTTTAAAGTGGCAACAACATCAAGGTGAGCATCTATGGAACTGTAGATCTATCAAACAGTTCTGTAGAATTATAAGTCACACTTCATTTTGTCTATGTTACTAATATATAAATGGAATCAACATATATACCCTTACTCATCTTAAAATTTACATACACTGGTGTCAGGCCTACTCCCTCCAGGAACTCAGTTTGACCTCTTTCGTGGGACAGCAGCTATGAAACAAGATGTAGATGATACATATCCTAATGTTCTTAGTCATACAATAAAGGTTCATTTCTATCGCAATAACTTTAATAGCTTGTTTAGCTTATAGGCCTATGATTTGCTGTTCATAATTATTTTTGGGTTCTCATTATTTGAGGTCTTGTCTAATTTTCATATCTTGTTCGTTGTGCTGGTGCAGTTTGGTAAAAAGAGTCATGCCGAATGCGCTAGATTTTCACTAGATGGACAGTTTCTTGCATCTTCATCTGTTGATGGTTTCATTGAGGTAAGTTGATGGCGGCTTGTATGATAATACTAGTTAAAAGTCTTTAAGCTAATACTGTGACTAGGATTACTCAGACTTGAAAACCATTACAGGTATGGGATTACATTAGTGGGAAGCTGAAGAAGGATTTGCAATATCAAGCTGCTGTAAGCTCTCGTGTCTCCTTTTATATTTGATTCTAACTCAGTACGGGTCAGATGAGCTGTTTGTATTTTTACTGAAAAATAAAATCCTTACTGCATTTGAGTTTTGAACGGGTGGCAAGTCCATGAGAACGATATGGTGGATTACTTTTTGCTTTCTATTCCAAAAATGTCGCCAGTTAAATTCCTGAAGCACCAACTATATGGTGGATTACTTTTATCTTTGAATTCCAAAAATATTTCCCAATAAAACTCCTAGTGCAGCAAGTATCTTGTCCGAGGCTACCTGATACACAAAATATCAGCTTTGGATAAAGAGTCTCATTCCATCCCTCTTTACTTACAATGATTAAATTCTAACAGGAAACTTTCATGATGCATGATGACCCTGTCCTATGTATAGACTTTAGCAGGGATTCAGAGCTACTTGCGTCTGGGTCACAAGATGGAAAGATGAAAGTAAGTTCCAGTTGCATATGTTTCCTTTAAGTTGATTTTTTCTGACTATTGCAGCAGCTTAGTAGATATTTTTTCTTCCACTCATTGGTCCCATATGAATTCTGATTGTATACAATAAGAATAAACTAGACTAACTGCATGTCACTTTTGCAGGTCTGGCGTATAAGGACTGGTCTATGCATTCGTCGTTTTGACCGTGCACATTCCCAAGGAGTTACAAGTCTGTCCTTCTCTCGGGATGGAAGCCAATTACTGAGTACCTCCTTCGACCACACCGCAAGGTTTTATGTTATTCTTTCTTATGTGCTTGCAATATGAATCTCATCTAAGCAAAACTTGAGGCTCTATATTTCTTTAATGGTTGAAGTTTCTGTTAACTTATTGCATCAATTTTTTTCTTAATTGTTTCTATTAGTTTTTCGCCCTTTTCTCTGGTAAATTATTCAAGTTGATTGCTGGTTGGTAGGGCTTCTGGTCGAGTGGATTTCAAATTCACATTATATTTTTTTTGGTTTATTTTATGCAGAATCCACGGCTTAAAATCTGGGAAATTGTTGAAAGAATTTCGCGGTCATACATCTTATGTAAATAACGCCATCTTTACAAGTGATGGAAGCCGTGTAATCACTGCCTCCAGTGATTGTACAGTGAAGGTACATTGTATTAGTATATTCTTGGGCTTTGGCTTTGTTTCAGTGTTTCTCATTTCGACTCTCCGTTCAGCCGTGTAATAGCAGTCTTGATATATTCCACAGGTCTGGGATTCAAAGACGACAGATTGTCTACAAACATTTAAGCCGCCACCTCCTTTACGGGTATATTTTCTTTTACAGATTCATATACATGTAGCTCTTTTTGATATTCTCTTTCCAAGTCAACTCTTTGGTTACCAAATCTGTATTTTTGAATTTTAGGGAAATGACGCATCTGTCAATTCTGTTCATCTATTCCCTAAAAACATAGAACACATCGTTGTGTGCAACAAGACATCATCAGTATACATCATGACGCTCCAAGGACAGGTGAATATCCAGCAAAGGTTTCCTGCATATCAATGTCATCTGTCATGCCAATACTTAGTTTGTTCACATGGTTCTATATTGTTATTTTTCGCAGGTTGTGAAGAGTTTCTCATCCGGTAAGAGGGAAGGAGGAGATTTTGTAGCTGCATGTGTATCTACGAAAGGAGATTGGATATACTGCATCGGCGAAGACAAGTAATACTCCTCTATCTATCGTTTTATTTTTGGATAACTTCCAAGAGTTTGATTTCGAAGGCTAATCTTATGGTCCCTTCCTTTTCTGGTTTCATCTACTGCCTTTGATGTTAGTAACAGTGGTTTGCGCTAACTTGCAGGAAATTGTACTGCTTCAACTATCAATCCGGGAAACTTGAGCATTTCATGATGGTAAGTTTATATCCAGAATACACTCCCAAAAAATTTGGACATTGAAATTTAAAAGTTGTATTCGAGATAAACACAATATCAACTCCCTAGAGTATATGAAGTCCCTACTGTTTTACATGTTTGATTCAGTCTATTCTCCATTTTAGAGCTCAGATTAACATCCTTTTCTCTGTTAATACTTGCCTAAGTTGTCTAGTCTATCATTAGACCTGGTTTCTGAATAGTTTATGCTTATGACAGGTGCATGAGAAGGATGTGATTGGTGTAACACACCACCCGCATAGAAATCTCCTTGCTACCTATAGTGAAGATGGCACAATGAAGTTATGGAAGCCTTGAGTTGTCTCATCATCAAGCCTAGCTTTTTGTATGATTTAATCGTCTTCTTTCTTTGATTGGCAGTCTTCTGTCGGATTAGAACTAGTGTAAGTTATGTAAAACATCATTGTTGATACAAAGAACTTGGATTTTGGGGATCACTACTCTCAAACAATGAACCAGTATATCAGATTTGAAAGGCTATGTGACATGCAGCATTTTTCTAATATTGGATTCCTTAGCTTTTGACATGTCTTCTTCCTTTTCTCACCTGAGTCAACTCTCGTGATTCATACCTAGCCTTGGGGAACAATGGGAGTCACGATTCTCTTAGCTTGATGAATTTACTCACAGGTTAATTTACAAATGATACAATAACTGTTCTCCCTCGAGACCATTTAGGTCCATTACAACGAGAGAAAGCAGTGCAGCTGGCAAATTATTCGAAAAGAAAGAAATTGTTTCTCTTAACAAATCTAAGAAAAATTATTTTTTTTAAAAAAAAGAAAGAAAAAAAGAAGGAAAAAGAGTTAAGATCAGTAGAATAGAATGTAACTGTACTAGCCAGACGTTGCCATGTCCCTTTGAACCTACAAGATATTAAGTTATTAACAGTCAACAAAACATAACACAAGTACGGTAACTTTTATAAACTAAGATAAAATTATATGAGATGGTGTTGTGTTGATACAAACTTACCATGAAACCTCCCAAACAAAAATGGCAAGACACTAAGCTCCAAACCATGAGAAATCATCATCAAAAGCATAGGAATCAAACCCAGAATACAAGGTGGTACTATCAAACGCCAAGTCATTAAATGGAGACAGAATGCTACTGTCCAAGAGCTTATCTTGGTCGGTCTGATACTGAGGAGGCAACTCACTCCCACTTACACCGTCTTCATTTCCGTGTAAGCTATGGGGTTGAAGTAGACCTCCTTGGGTCTCGAACCCGCTGGTGTGAGTTGGTGCTTGTGTATTCATTTCTATCTGTGTATGGAGAATGTCGTCTTCCTGAGTATTTACAAACACTGCAGAGGGATTATAGAAGTTGTAACCTGACCCAAATTGCAACTCTTGGTTAGGGTTTGGTTCATAAAGCATTGGCCTTTCGTCTACACGCATCATAGCTTGTCCACTTACAGGTGGAAGATAAGTATAGCTGTTATTGAACTCAGGAAGCACTAATTCTAGACCATTGTCCTCTGGTCCTAAGGCAATGTTTGGGTCTACAACACCGTCCTCGTGATGAGTACCGTTGATGTTATATTCCAGCAGAGGGGCATCAACATGATTCATATCAGGTAAGATGTTTCTTTGTTCAGCTTCAGGTTGTTCCTCCTCTTGTGGATTGACAGTTCCTGATCTGATTCTGGGTCTTTTCCTTCTGCGATGTTTCTCTGCTTTATCTTGATCTCTTATTGAATGTGAGATGGCTGTTGCTTGCTCTTTTTGAATCTGATTTCTTCTACTGTCTTTAGATGAAACAGAACCTGAAGCATCCTCTGCCCCATCAACATCATAATCACTGTCACTGTTGATCACATTTTTCCTCCTGTCAGCGTTATTACCCCGTCGATGTGTCTCAGTAACATTAGAGTTTCCATTGTCACTGCTAGGCTGCTGAATCAGGGACTCCTCTTGGTTCAAAACCGCCAACCAAATCGCACTCTCTTTAGCTGTCATCTTGTCCTGTAAACATTTCGACTGGCGAACATGCCTCTTAATCTTTGCAATATCAGGAGACATATGATTGATCACTGCTGTCAAAACTCCAACCTTCCACATCTTCTTGAGATCGTGCGGTTTCCTGTAAGGAGGACTCTGGCTTTTAGGCAAACCAAGTTTCACCCACCATTCTTCATCCCCGGTTGGCCACCAAGGCGGAGGAGTCCCTTTCTCCAACGGAAACTTCCTTTG
>NC_025691.1:22965401-22966583 GCF_000633955.1 Camelina sativa
TCACTGCTAGGCTGCTGAATCAGGGACTCCTCTTGGTTCAAAACCGCCAACCAAATCGCACTCTCTTTAGCTGTCATCTTGTCCTGTAAACATTTCGACTGGCGAACATGCCTCTTAATCTTTGCAATATCAGGAGACATATGATTGATCACTGCTGTCAAAACTCCAACCTTCCACATCTTCTTGAGATCGTGCGGTTTCCTGTAAGGAGGACTCTGGCTTTTAGGCAAACCAAGTTTCACCCACCATTCTTCATCCCCGGTTGGCCACCAAGGCGGAGGAGTCCCTTTCTCCAACGGAAACTTCCTTTGAGGAGGATCACAGTGCTGCATCAAAGAAGATAACAAAGACCCTAAAGTTGCATCTTGCAGATCCTGCAGAACAAACTGCGAGTTCCTATTCCCATCTGATTTCCCAAAAGCTAAGCACTCCTCTTCGTATTTAGCAATAGCAGCTGGTCCGTTCTTATCAAACTTCACTTTCTCTTTCCACCAAGCTCTTATATTGTCAGAGGAACCACTCACAGGTTTACCCTTTTCTGGTATTATACCATACACAAAGCCACGAACTTTGCAGACTTCCATTAGCTTCAACATGTACTTAAGTATACCATCTTGAGCTCTAGACATTTTCTTCCTCTGCGCTTGATCCGAGATTTTCTTAGGCATCTCCTTCGTTTGAGCTCCTTGAGAGCCAACTTTTTGTCGCTCTTTGATCCTCTTAAGCCTCACACGATCCTTCCACATCCGTCTCTCTAAATCTTCCGCATCAATCTCTTCGTCGCTCACATCAATCTCCGCCACATTATCACTAGCTAAGTCATCAGGTTCATTCTCCATCCTATATCACACAATACAATATACAACATTCAGCTGAATCAAATAAATTAACAAACTTTAAGCAACATAGACACACAAAAAAAAACTCCACTTTCGTTGTCAAACAAATAAAAATCAAATTTTTATTTCATGGATTAATCAATTTGGATTGAGATTTGAACCTAAGGGCTAACTCTGTCCAATGATTCCTATAAACCCTAAATTCAACAGGGGGGAATACGAAAGCAACAAATCAATGGGATTTGAATTTGAATCAAATGTTCTTCCTCACCTGATGTCTGCCACGGTCATAGCAAGATCGCCCATTTGATTAAAACAAGTCGATCAAACAAAAAAAAAAACA
>NC_025691.1:22966906-22971659 GCF_000633955.1 Camelina sativa
TATTCCCATCTGATTTCCCAAAAGCTAAGCACTCCTCTTCGTATTTAGCAATAGCAGCTGGTCCGTTCTTATCAAACTTCACTTTCTCTTTCCACCAAGCTCTTATATTGTCAGAGGAACCACTCACAGGTTTACCCTTTTCTGGTATTATACCATACACAAAGCCACGAACTTTGCAGACTTCCATTAGCTTCAACATGTACTTAAGTATACCATCTTGAGCTCTAGACATTTTCTTCCTCTGCGCTTGATCCGAGATTTTCTTAGGCATCTCCTTCGTTTGAGCTCCTTGAGAGCCAACTTTTTGTCGCTCTTTGATCCTCTTAAGCCTCACACGATCCTTCCACATCCGTCTCTCTAAATCTTCCGCATCAATCTCTTCGTCGCTCACATCAATCTCCGCCACATTATCACTAGCTAAGTCATCAGGTTCATTCTCCATCCTATATCACACAATACAATATACAACATTCAGCTGAATCAAATAAATTAACAAACTTTAAGCAACATAGACACACAAAAAAAAACTCCACTTTCGTTGTCAAACAAATAAAAATCAAATTTTTATTTCATGGATTAATCAATTTGGATTGAGATTTGAACCTAAGGGCTAACTCTGTCCAATGATTCCTATAAACCCTAAATTCAACAGGGGGGAATACGAAAGCAACAAATCAATGGGATTTGAATTTGAATCAAATGTTCTTCCTCACCTGATGTCTGCCACGGTCATAGCAAGATCGCCCATTTGATTAAAACAAGTCGATCAAACAAAAAAAAAAACAAAATCTGAACCGCCGAAACTGAATAAAATTTTAGGGTTTTTTTTTTCTCTTTCTCCTGTCGTCGTTCTCAGGAGGGAGGAGGAGAGTAAAAAATGTCTGCGAATTGGGAGAGACAAACGATTTTAGTCGGACCAAATCCTAAGTATTGTGATGTCTTGTGGCAATAACTCAAAGGCCAATGTTTTTTTTTTGCCAACTTTGTTTTTACTAACTATTATTAGTATTTTTTTATTCGTTGCAAAAACAAAGTTGATTTCTTCTCTTTCTGTTTGATTTTTTTTTTTAATGTAAAAAAAATATTTTCTTACTTTATCTGTAGTTTTTTTTAACTGTTATTGTTGTTACGAAACAATATTTCAGTTGATATTTTTTTTACCCGAAATAATGGAATGATTTTCAGCGAATAGATATAGTAAGATCACTCGACATAAAAAGACAGAAAGATGCGTGGATATGATTCATTTCTATTGTATCTTTGTATTTTGTTGGGATTTTTTTTCTTTTCTTGTTAGTGGTTTATGAGAAAAATTTGATTGGCTCAAGAAATAGAATAATGGTACTATTTCGTTACTTTATTTTTCTTTTCTTGTTTTCGTGAACCACGAGTGTGTAGTGTGACTATAAAGGAGAATAAAAAAGTTTGAGTTGATGAATTTGTAAGTTGCAGCCGGCATCATTGGGACCAGTTTTGCATTTACGAAAAAGTTGCAGCATGAATTTCTTGTACGGCTACCTTTTTAGTATACTAGTATTTTGGTTTGTCAATAGTTTGGTACAGCTCATTTAGTCATTATAAATACTACAAAACATAGTATTTAGTCATTGTATATATAACATTACGTTAATCTCGCTTAACGTGCTCCAGTACAATGAAAATAATATAATTGACTGATACCAAAAAAAAAATTAAATGGACCCAATGGCTATTAACTTCGCAGTGGGAGATAGAGAGACATCAAACTATAAGAATGACAATAGTGTTAAACCACTTTCTTAGGTTAGTTATTTATTATTTTAATATCCATCATTCATTCTATGTACTTCTAAATTTTTCCAGCGGTTATTATTTCATTTTTCTTAGTTCTAAACTTCTAATACACATATTAATAAAGCTTTAATTTGAATAAATACGTGGCTTAGAGTAACTAACTAACAACTTTTAAATAAAAAAAAAGCATTTCCCTCGTGGCAACAAAAAAACAGAACAAAACAAGTACAAAAGAGTTGACTTTTCGCTTACAAACTTTGACTATCCCGACAAGTAAAAAAACCTTAAGATTGATCAGAGAAGGATCTCAATCGACTCTTTGATTTCGTAAGATCGCTTCTCTGACCATTCTTCTTCCTCACAACACTACTCATAAATTTCGCATTTGCTTCTCTAACCAATTCCTTAGAGAACAAATTCATATGGCTTCATCATATATAGTTCAAACTTCAAAGCGTTATCATCGTCTTCGTCTTCTACCCTAATAATGCCTCAGTGAATAAAAAGTCTGACTCTTTCAGCTTCGTTTCGTGATCTCTCTCATGGCGATCCCTTCATACCTTTCCCCAAATTTACCTTTTCACCCTTCGACTAAACTCGTCCCGAGTCGACTCACCTTTTCTTCCTCCTCCTCCTCCTCCTCTGTTTGTTGTCTCTCAGTAGACCGCCAAATTAACCACTCCTCGGTTTCCAACGAAATCTCCGGTTTACGAGTTGTCATATCCGCCGGAGGCACAGCCGGACACGTCTCTTCGGCGCTAGCGATCGGAGACGAGCTTAAATCCGCCGACCCGCAATCTCAAATCCTCTTCATCGGATTCCCAAACAGCATGGAGAGCACGACGGTCCCCTCCGCCGGATTCGATTTCTCAGCCATCTCCACCGTCGGATCATCATCGTCCCGACCATTCCTCTGCTTCACCTCTTTCCTCAAATTCCCTCTCCGCTTGATTCAATCAACCTTCGAATCCTACAAAATCCTCCGCGAGTTCAAACCCCAAATCGTCGTCGGCACCGGAGGACACGCTTCTTTCCCGGTTTGCTTCGCCGCCGTGATCTCGAGAACCAAATTCGTAATCCAAGAACAAGATTCAATCCCTGGAACCACTAATTGGATTCTGTCTTACTTTGCCGACACAATCTTCGCTCCTTTCAACTGTACAGTCACGAACCTCCCCAAAAGAGTCGCAGCCAACTGTGTCGTATACGGTAACCCTATAAGACAAGCGCTTAGACGGTACTCGTCGAAAGGAGCGGCGCGTGTGAGCTTTTTCGGACAGTGGGCTGGAGCTGTGTCGGATGCTAAAGTTGTGCTTTTGCTTGGTGGGTCTTTAGGAGCCAATGCCATTAACATAGCTTTGCTTAACTGTTACTCGCAGTTGTTGTCTGAACATGAGAACTGGTTCTTTGTTTGGCAAACTGGTGTTGAAGCTTTTGATGAAATGGATAGTCTCGTTAGAAGCCATCCTCGTCTCTTTCTATCTCCGTGAGTTATAATACTACATTTTCAATTCTTTAGCTTTTGTGTAGTCTCTTTTTTTTTTTGTTTTTTTTTCCTTTTTGTTCTAACTTAGAACTCAAAATGTGAATTTTCTTTGTTGGGTATAAGGTTCTTGCGATCGATAGGTGTGGCTTATGCGGCTGCAGATTTGGTTATCTCGAGAGCCGGTGCAATGACTTGTTCAGAGATCATGGCTTTAGGAAAACCTTCTATTTTGGTATGTTTGAATATGCTACATCTTAGTGAGGTCTTAGTCAGTATGTTCTCATCCTAAAACATTTTGAATGTTGCTTTTGGGTTTGTTTTTGTTAGATACCATCACCACATAGCGATGAAGGGGATCAAATACGGCATGCTTCTTTAATGGCGGACAGTGTCGGATCAAAGTTAATAACAGAAGAGGAGCTAGATTCAATCACTCTTCGAGCTGCCATTGAAGATATTCTAGGTAACTAAAACTCCACAAATCTGAAATTGCAATGATCAACTTGTTGTTCTTCTTTGGCAATTGTCTCATTGAGTTGGTACCAAATGATAGGGAATGAAGAACTGATGACAGAAATGAGCGAGCGTGCATTCAAATGTGCTAAACCGGACGCTGCATCAGATGTTGCTAAACACATTATTTCTATTATCAATTCCAAAGATAAGTAGGTCAAAATATTCTTCCGTATAAAAAAGCGTTCGGCAAATAGTTGCGGTGTATTTTGGCCATTTTCCCGTATAAAACTCCCTCCTCCATCTTAAAGAGTTTTGATATCAGTTTCCCACCGCTCATAACCTGTCTCAATTCTAACAACCCCCGAGTTAAAAAAACCCAAGTGTGAAGAAAAGTGAGTGTTACAGATTACAGTAGGGAGGACAGTAGGGAGGACGAGGAACCTTTGGAGGACGATTTGTCTGGTCCTCGTCCTCCACTTCGGCTGCAGGACCATCCAGAACGGTGATGGTGAGCCTCGTACCGCGCCGATCTCCGAAGACGGGCGGGTTTTTTTTTTATTGTAAGAGAACTGGCGCTAGGAGGAAGGGTTTTCTCCTTTGCGTCTCTTTTCTCCGCTTTTTTTTTGTCTTATTAATCGGTCAAATCTCCAAAGCATGTAATGGCGATTGATCAAGAATTTGCTTCATTCGTATTATCCAATTTATTCAATGGAAGTTTTCCATTTATACTTGAAAATAACGATTGTAGACGAAGTGTGATGGAAATTAATCCAAACGACTTTCAGCGTAATTTGGCGTACTGCCGATCGAAGTGTATTCGAAATAAGACTTTATTAATATCTTAGCTGCATTCACTTAATCTTGAAAAGACAAGGAATTGCCTACGTACCCCAAAACGGGGATCAAGCCAACCGTAGTTCGTATTACAAAGGAAAGATGAATGGAGTTTGGATTCCCGAAAACTCCTAGTTAGGATCGTGAAGACGACTTAGCAGTAATAACGCTTCAAGTGGGTTGCGTTCCACGAATTTTTGATCC
>NC_025691.1:22972239-22976139 GCF_000633955.1 Camelina sativa
TACGGTAACCCTATAAGACAAGCGCTTAGACGGTACTCGTCGAAAGGAGCGGCGCGTGTGAGCTTTTTCGGACAGTGGGCTGGAGCTGTGTCGGATGCTAAAGTTGTGCTTTTGCTTGGTGGGTCTTTAGGAGCCAATGCCATTAACATAGCTTTGCTTAACTGTTACTCGCAGTTGTTGTCTGAACATGAGAACTGGTTCTTTGTTTGGCAAACTGGTGTTGAAGCTTTTGATGAAATGGATAGTCTCGTTAGAAGCCATCCTCGTCTCTTTCTATCTCCGTGAGTTATAATACTACATTTTCAATTCTTTAGCTTTTGTGTAGTCTCTTTTTTTTTTTGTTTTTTTTTCCTTTTTGTTCTAACTTAGAACTCAAAATGTGAATTTTCTTTGTTGGGTATAAGGTTCTTGCGATCGATAGGTGTGGCTTATGCGGCTGCAGATTTGGTTATCTCGAGAGCCGGTGCAATGACTTGTTCAGAGATCATGGCTTTAGGAAAACCTTCTATTTTGGTATGTTTGAATATGCTACATCTTAGTGAGGTCTTAGTCAGTATGTTCTCATCCTAAAACATTTTGAATGTTGCTTTTGGGTTTGTTTTTGTTAGATACCATCACCACATAGCGATGAAGGGGATCAAATACGGCATGCTTCTTTAATGGCGGACAGTGTCGGATCAAAGTTAATAACAGAAGAGGAGCTAGATTCAATCACTCTTCGAGCTGCCATTGAAGATATTCTAGGTAACTAAAACTCCACAAATCTGAAATTGCAATGATCAACTTGTTGTTCTTCTTTGGCAATTGTCTCATTGAGTTGGTACCAAATGATAGGGAATGAAGAACTGATGACAGAAATGAGCGAGCGTGCGTTCAAATGTGCGAAACCGGACGCTGCATCAGATGTTGCTAAACACATTATTTCTATTATCAATTCCAAAGATAAGTAGGTCAAAATATTCTTCCGTATAAAAAAGCGTTCGGCAAATAGTTGCGGTGTATTTTGGCCATTTTCCCGTATAAAACTCCCTCCTCCATCTTAAAGAGTTTTGATATCAGTTTCCCACCGCTCATAACCTGTCTCAATTCTAACAACCCCCGAGTTAAAAAAACCCAAGTGTGAAGAAAAGTGAGTGTTACAGATTACAGTAGGGAGGACAGTAGGGAGGACGAGGAACCTTTGGAGGACGATTTGTCTGGTCCTCGTCCTCCACTTCGGCTGCAGGACCATCCAGAACGGTGATGGTGAGCCTCGTACCGCGCCGATCTCCGAAGACGGGCGGGTTTTTTTTTTATTGTAAGAGAACTGGCGCTAGGAGGAAGGGTTTTCTCCTTTGCGTCTCTTTTCTCCGCTTTTTTTTTGTCTTATTAATCGGTCAAATCTCCAAAGCATGTAATGGCGATTGATCAAGAATTTGCTTCATTCGTATTATCCAATTTATTCAATGGAAGTTTTCCATTTATACTTGAAAATAACGATTGTAGACGAAGTGTGATGGAAATTAATCCAAACGACTTTCAGCGTAATTTGGCGTACTGCCGATCGAAGTGTATTCGAAATAAGACTTTATTAATATCTTAGCTGCATTCACTTAATCTTGAAAAGACAAGGAATTGCCTACGTACCCCAAAACGGGGATCAAGCCAACCGTAGTTCGTATTACAAAGGAAAGATGAATGGAGTTCGGATTCCCGAAAACTCCTAGTTAGGATCGTGAAGACGACTTAGCAGTAATAACGCTTCAAGTGGGTTGCATTCCACGAATTTTTGATCCGTTCTCTGGCCATGGGTACAAGTTCGTAGACGCCTGGGCGAACTGCCTTGGATACGAGGTATGGACCCTCCCACCAAGCGCCGAGTTTACCGGCGTTGACTTCTTTGGTGTTCTCGAAAACTTCCCGTAGAACCAGATCTCCTTCGTTGAAACGTTGCTGACGAACAGTCTTGTTATAATACCGAGCAGCTGCATCTTGGTAGTGTTGTACTCGGACTAGGGCTTGATCGCGCAGTTCTTCGGCAAGATCGTTGTGGTCAATCAGCATCCTGTTGTTAAGTTCGGGATTGCTGACCATCATGGTACGTCAGAGTGTCGGGACTCCTGCTTCGGCAGGGGCGAGTGCTTCGAGGCCATACGCAAGGGAAAAAGGGGATTGTCCCGTACTCCGCCGCGGGGTTGTTCGATAGGACCACAATACGCCATCAAGGTGGTCTGCCCACGCCCCCTTTCTTCGACCAAGTCTCTTTTTTAGTCCGTCGACGATCGACTTATTAGTGGCCTCAGCTTGTCCATTTCCTTGCGGGTATCGGGGAGTCGAAGTGCTGAGGCGGATTTGCCACTTCGTCAGNATTCGAAATAAAGACTTTATTAATATCTTAGCTGTATTCACTTAATCTTGAAAAGACAAGGAATTGCCTACGTACCCCGAAATGGGGATCAAGCCAACCGTAGTTCGTATTAGAAAGGAAAGATGAATGGAGTTCGGATTCCCGAAAACTCCTAGTTAGGATCGTGAAGATGACTTAGCAGTAATAACGCTTCAAGTGGGTTGCGTTCCACGAATTTTTGATCCGTTCTCCGGCCATGGTTACAAGTTCGTAGACGCCTGGGCGAACTGCCTTGGATACAAGGTATGGACCCTCCCACCAAGCGCCGAGTTTACCGGCGTTGACTTCTTTGGTGTTCTCGAAAACTTCCCGTAGAACCAGATCGCCTTCGTTGAAACGTCGCTGACGAACAGTCTTGTTATAATACCGAGCAGTTGCATCTTGGTAGTGCTGTACTCGGACTAGGGCTTGATCGTGCAGTTCTTCGGCAAGATCGTTGTGGTCAATCAGCATCCTGTTGTTAAGTTCAGGATTGCTGACCATCATGATACGTCAGAGTGTCGGGACTCCTGCTTCGGCAGGGGCGAGTGCTTCGAGGCCATACGCAAGGGAAAAAGGGGATTGTCCCGTACTTCGCCGCGGGGTTGTTCGATAGGACCACAATACGCCATCAAGGTGGTCTGCCCACGCCCCCTTCCTTCGACCAAGTCTCTTTTTTAGTCCGTCGACGATCGACTTATTAGTGGCCTCAGCTTGTCCATTTCCTTGCGGGTATCGGGGAGTCGAAGTGCTGAGGCGGATTTGCCACTTCGTCAGGAAACGTCTGGTGATCATCGAGGTGAATTGTGTGCCGTTATCGGTGACAATCTCGTATGGAAGTCCATTCCGACATATGATGTTCTTCCATATGAAATTGGTTACGTCCAAGGATTGGATCCTTGTGAAGGACTCTGCTTCGACCCATTTGGTGAAAAAATCGGTCAGCACCAGGACGTATTTTTTGGATTTTGATGCCGGCAGAGGGCCTATAGCATCCATGGCCCAGCGCATGAAAGGATATGGAGCTCTCACGGTGTTTAGCAGTTCGGGCGGGATGTGTCGCATTGGTCCGTGGCGCTGACAGGCTTTGCACTTTGCTGCGAAGGCTTCGCAGTCGGCCATCATGGTCGGCCAATAGTGTCCATCTTTTTTTATTTTGAGGGCGAGTGCGCGTCCGCCGGAATGGTTGCCACCTTCGCCTTCGTGCACCTCCATCATGATTCGCTCGGCCTCGTCCCGAGTGACGCAGGTAAGGAAAACTCCGGATGCGCTTCGGCGGAATAATTCCCCGTCCAAGAGGATGTATCTGGCACTTCGAGCCTTTCAGCGTCGGGCTGCCCATCGGTCTGGTGGGACGACACCGTCGGAGATATAGAGTTTGATCTCAATTTGCCAGTCGTCCGGAGGCTTCGTGACATCCGTCTGATCCTCTACTGGTTCGTTGACCTCCATCGGAACTGAGTCATCGTTGATTCCGGCTATCTGATTGTCGGGGTTGATGCTGGGAGCGTCGATGCATTCGATCGGGATGGTGC
>NC_025691.1:22977253-22987439 GCF_000633955.1 Camelina sativa
TGATCGGTTAACACGACGACGGAATGTGACTGGAAATAGGGTCGGAGCTTCCGTGCGGCAGTGATCACTGCGAGTGCGAGCTTCTCCAGCGTGGGGTATCGTGACTCCGCGTCGTTGAGTGCTTTACTCGTATAGAAGATAGGTTTTTGATCCCCGCGGTCGTCTCGAACCAACACGCCGCTGACAGCCGAACTGGAGACCGAGACGTAGAGGTACAGTGTTTCGCCATCTTCTGGTTTGACTAATACAGGGTGGCAAGTCAAGTACTCCGTCAATTGCTGGAAGGCGGCCTCGCATTCCTCGTCCCAGTGAATATCCTTATTTCCGCGGAGGAGTTGGTAGAAAGGGAGGCATTTATCTGTCGATCGAGCAATGAAGCGATTTAAAGCTGCAATGCGGCCGGTCAGGCGTTGCACTTCTCGTTTGTTGGTCGGCAACAGTAATCCCAATATGGCCTCGATTTGTTTAGGGTTTGCTTCTATCCCACGCTCAGTGACGATATACCCCAAGAATTCACCTGAAGTGACTCCGAATGTACACTTCGTTGCGTTCAGTTTCATCTGGAAATGATCCAAGATATCGAAACACTCAGCGAGATGCTCGATGTGCTGCTCTACGATCAAAGATTTAACCAGCATATCGTCGATGTAGACTTCCATGGTTCTTCCAAGCAAACTAGCAAACATCATGTTTACCAGCCGTTGGTAGGTTGCTCCAGCGTTTTTTAGCCCGAACGGCATAACCTTATAACAATAGGTCCCCCTATCCGTTATGAATGCCGTTTTTTCGCGGTCAGTTGAACTCATGGCGATGTGGTTGTAACCCGAGAAGGCATCCATGAAAGAGAGCAGTTGGTTTCCAGCCGTGGCTTCGACGAGATGGTCTATGTGTGGCAAAGGAAAGCTATCCTTGGGGCAAGCTTTGTTGAGATCGGTGAAATTCACGCATACCCTCCATTTACCGTTCTTCTTTTTGACCACGACTAGATTGGCCAGCTAGTCAGGGTACTAGACCTCCATTATCTGGTCAGCTTTGAGCAGCCGTTCGACCTCGTCCTGAACTGCTTTGGCCCGATTTGGACCCAGGCGTCGTCGTTTCTGCCTTACTGGTCTGAATGTCGGATCGACGTTGAGCTTGTGGCAGATAACATCGGGGTCTATCCCGATCATGTCCTTCGTTGACCAGGCGAATGTAGAGGACCGAGATTGCAGAAAAGCGATCAGCTTTGACTTTATGTGCTCCTCCAGTTCGGCACCGATGCCAACAGTTCGTGAGGGGTCGGAGGGATCAATGTTCACCTGTAAGATTCGGCACTCCGGAGACTTGAGGCGATCTCTTTCCGGCTTATGGGGACCGATAAGATGGTCCCCGCTCTGTAGTTGCTACGGGTCTTCAGTCTTCCTCTACTTCTTCTCGATAATATAGCAAGTTCGGGCTACCCTCTGGTCACCATAAAGTGTGCAGATTCCCGTGGTGGTTGGGAATACGGCCTGCATCGCGTATATCCACGGTACCCCCAAAATGGCGTTGTAGACTGGAGGCGCGTCGATGACTGCAAACTTGGTCTTCCGGGACAATCCGCCGGCTCGCACCTGCAGCTTTACGTCGCCCATCGAAAGTTTGGCGACCCCATCATAGCCCGTCAGTGTGCGAGATTCGGGTTTCAGTTGTTCCGGCGTGACACCCATTTTTTCTAGCGTTTGCCAACATATTACATTGACGGTACTTCCTGTGTCGACCAAAACCCGTTCAACGTCGAAATCGCCCATGGAGACTTCAATGACTAGAAGGTCCAAATGGGGGTGTTGGATTCCCTTGGCGTCTTCCGAAGTAAACGATATGGGGTCCGAGCAAAGTGGAGGTTCGCTTGGGATTGCCTGAAGGCTGCAAACTTGACGCGCCCTCTTCTTTAGTGCACGGACGGAGTCTGTGCAGTCCTCTGGTGGGCCAAGTATCATGGTTATTCATCCTCGGACAGGAGAATTGGCCCGCTCAGGATTTTGCCCTCTCTGTCGCTTGGGTGGGCCAGGCAGCTCGTCCGCTTGGAGCATCTCCTCTTGATGGTTCGCCAGTACTTGGTTAGTCGGCTGTTGAACTCCGTTGGTCGGACCGTTGTGGCCTCGTCCTGCTCCGGCGCTGCGGCCGCCGTTAGATCGTCCACCACGCCATCCTCTCGGCGACCTCTGCCTCCACGAATGCTTTTCGGCTGAAAGGTGGCTTCGACTTCGCCGGAAAGATACTTTCCGTACAGGAAATTCTTCAGATGGACGCATTCGTGTGTGGAGTGGCCGGCGGTCATGTGGAAATCGCAGTACAACTCCTTTGGGTCGGATGGCTGTTTGTTTTGGTCCTCCACTTTGGAGACCGCATGAACGACACCCTTTTTTCGGTCTTGGGGGTCGTGATGCTTGCGAGGTTCGTGGTGCTCGTCCTGGCTTTTAGCCTTAGGGGGGTGCGACGGTTGCCCGATTGTTTTTGCGGCTAATTGGACGTCTTCATCTTCGTCGAGCGTGAATCTGGAGGCTCGATGTAGTGCGTCGTCGAGGTCCTTGGGCTCCCGTATGTTAAGATCCTTTCGTAATGGCGACCCGGGAATCAACCCCTTTCTGAAGGCCGCCATTGCGGCATCCTCTGGGACGGTGACGCGCGTTAGCTTTTCCTTGAATCTGCTCAGGAAACTGCCGATGGATTCGCCGGGTTCCTGGGTCATCTCCCAAAGGTCTGAGCTTGTCACGCCTCATTCGATGAGAATTCGATAATGCTTAAGAAAAGCCGTAGACAACTGGTCGAAGTTATCGATTGAACTCGGTTCGAGCTTTGTGAACCACACCAAGGCAGGGCCGGAGAGGCTATCGACGAATAGCTGACAACAACCAACATCCCTCTGTTCTTCGGTGAATCGTGCATTTGTCATGGTTGCCATGAAGGACATCATGAATTGGATGGGGTCTTTGTCGCCCAGGTAGGTTGGGAGTTTCAGCTTGACGTTTGGGATGGTGGCTCGCAAGATCCGTTGAGTAAAAGGGGATTGTCGGGTCACTTCGACAATCCTGTCGATTTCTGGAGCCGTGCTAATGGCCCGATGAAGAAGCGTGTTCATACCGCTGATCTGCGTATTGATTTCTTTGATTTCGAGGCAAGACTCCGCGTTTGTGAAGCGGGCGACCGGGGCGGCCGAATTCTCTTGCACACGTGAACTTGGGTTCGTAGGTCGAATACTCGATGTCGTCTGAGGGGGAGGATTCCTCCGTTCGTATTGGACGTCCGAGAAGTCGAGACGACGAGTGAGACCGTCAGTGCCGAGTATGGGCGACTGTCCAGCAGAGATTTGCGATGGGGTTGTCTGAGTTATGACGGCGTCAACCCTTCGGTTAGTTTCGGAGTTCATCTGGTAGATCTCTTTCGTCATGGTGCCGAGCAGGATCTTGAAATCTTCCATGGAGACGACTTGCGGATTCTGGACCACTGTGTGCGAGCAGGGGGGGGTTCCCGTTTCGTGCGCGGGGCTTCTGCTCCGTGGCGTGTGCATCTTCCTCACCTGGTTGTTCATCGGAGAGCTCCGTGTCGCGGTTGGTTGTCTCTTCGCGAGTTCGCCCTGCTTCCTGGCTGGTCTCCCCTTCAGATCTGGCCTCAAGTGGGAGTTCGGAGGAGACATTAGTCATGTTCCTTGACTCGGTGACGAGGCGGCGAACATACACGGCGATAGCCGGCCTTATTGATACATCGCTCTGTGTTGCAACGTTGTCTTGAGCAGGTGCGATGCCCGTGACATCGGGTGTGTTGGAGGTGGTACGGTTCGCGCCGGTGACTTCGCTGATGAGTGAAGACATTATCGTGGACTTTTCGGAGAACTTTTCGGATGTGATTGTCTTTCTTAGAGAGTAACTTTTAGAGACGATTTGCGATCCTCACAGACGGCGCCAATTGTAGAAACTGGATTTCCACAATGAATTTGTTTATGGGGGAAAACAAATTCAGTAAAGTAAACTCTCTTAGAAAACTAATCTAAGCTTTGATATTAAAAGAATTAAGGTTTCAATTGCTAAGAACAAGAGGATAAGTCAATAATTGTATTCAATAATCGATGTCTTACAATGGAGAAGTCCTTCCCCCTTTATACATATTCATAAATCGCACAATATATTAACTTTCCTTATCAGACGAACTGAAATAAGGAAAGTTACTCTATTTCTTAGATTGGCCGCCGGGCGAAGTGGAAGTCGGTTCTTCATCCTCGAGGCTGGGCTTCTTCTATCCGAAGTGGGCTTAAATGACCTAAATGAGTACTTAACCGGATTCCCAGTTAAATAACCAAATTGTCTTTCTGGTTTAGTTTGGTATGTGGGGGTGCTAAATCCTGCACCAACATGTTGTAAAACAAAATATATGTGTTCTTAATCTTCTTGCTATAGAGAGAGACACAAAACAAAATATACGTGTTCTTAAACGAAGTTGAGCTATATTTACAAAAATTTCAGTGACCTACGTCAACAGCCCATACTTTGGTTTTATAGATGTACAAGTTATCGATTTTGTGGATAAGTTATGTAACACACTTCAGAAAACAACAAAGATACAAATACAAACCAATTAAGAACTTCCGTAGTAAAGTTACTGATGTCGTACGTACGTGTCATCATCGTCTGGATTCGAATGTGTAGTAACGTATTGACAAAAAAAAACATAAGATAAGAACAATATTTTACAATCTTTAAGGATATTTTATATTTTTTGGATAAAATTGCGCCGACGTTTTATCTAATTTCACAAAATTAGTCATTATTTTTGCGTTTTCTAATTTTTTGGCAAACGGAATTTAAATTGAAAAACTCAAACCACAAAAAAAAAATAGAAATTGAGCAGACAACGACTCAGTGAGAGATCTTCCACCGTCTATAAATAACCAAACAAGCGTTGTTTTGTTTTATCTCCGGCGACATTTGTGGGTGATTCGCGGTGGTTATGGATGCTCTCCGATTCGAGTTAAGCTCAGCTTCCCTCACTTCCTCTGTCGCCGCCACTTCTTTACGCAGTCACTCTCGGTGCTTCTTCTCCTCAGTGCGACTCGGCCGAGTCGTCGGCTCATCAACTCCGACGATCACATCGGCCGCGAAGACGACGGTGAATGATATCTGCACGGCGGATGAACTCCACTACGTTACTGTTCCAAACTCCGATTGGCGCGTCGCTCTCTGGCGTTATCTTCCTTCTCCAAAGGTACCGACATATCTATATAGCGACATGTACTTATATAGTAGATGTACTTATATACGTATTTGTATACACTTATAGGCACCAAAGAGGAAACATCCTTTGCTTCTATTGTCTGGGATTGGGACCAATGCTGTTACATACGATCTTTCCCCTGAGGTGATATTTTGTGATTATGATTTAGTTATTTCTAGGTGTGAGCTTTGTATAGCGTATATATACTGAAATGGATTCTTGGAACACAAGTTTGTATTTCTTGAATCTGAACGTCTTAGTTTGATATTCATATTTTGTAGTGTTCCTTTGCAAGATACATGTCTGGTTCTGGATTTGATACATGGATACTTGAGCTCCGTGGAGCTGGGTTGAGTTCTCTAACTGTTGATACAAATCTTGATAACCAGCAGTGGATAGTCTCGAATCTATTGGAGAATCTCGTAAATGTATCCGAGAGACTTGAAAATGTTCTTGATGGAGGTTGATTGATGATTCATTACCCCTCTCTCTAACCATTTTATTATACTGCTGTTTTGGTTTGCTCTGTTGAGAACAGAGAAGAGAATCTTTTGTCTATTTACTGAGAAAGAACCTGCAGGTTCCAAGATCATCGGGCTGCAAGACCGTCTATCTAAGAGAGTGGGAGATTTCAAGCAGCGGTTTGAACTTATCCCTCATTACAATTGGGATTTTGATAACTATCTTGAAGAAGATATTCCTTCTGCGGTGAGGTGACACTTCTTGTTTATTCTTCTTAAACTTGGAGGACACCTGCTCACCCCCAGTTACAGCAATGTATGTCTAATTGTATAATGTGTTGGTCTCAGATGGAGTATGTGAGGACTCAAACCAAGCCTAAAGATGGCAAGTTGCTCGCCGTTGGTCACTCAATGGGTGGTATCTTGTTATACGCCATGCTCTCAAGATGTGGTAACTTCTCTTATAAAATCATATAGACTGATATTTTTCTTTGTTTAAAATGTAAGTCATTGTCACATTTTGGCTTAATTACGTTTCTTCACTAGGCTTTAAAGGAATGGATTCGGGGTTAGCTTCTGTCGTCACTCTTGCATCAACATTTGACTATTCATCCTCAGGAACACTCCTCAAGTATCTATTACCTATCGTAAGTACTCATTTGACCGTACTGTTACACTCTAGAAAGGGAAAAAATGTTACTGGATAAGTGATTTTAAAATGTCGTTTTGCTTCAGAAAGCGCCTGCAGAAGCTATTAACCTGCCTATCATGCCGATTGACACAATGCTCGCCATGGCTCACCCTCTAATGTGTCGTCCTCCATATCCTTTGTCCTGGTTAACCGCTAATATATCTGCTCCTCAAATGATGGAACCCGAAATGATTGATAAGCTTGTTTTGAACAGCTTATGTAAGTACAAACTACTTTCTCAAACTTCTGCACATATTTATTAACACTAGACATATTGACGTTGACGATAATGTTATTCTGAGAAACAAAACAGCCACAGTACCAGTTAAGCTTCTCTTGCAACTAACAACAGCGGTGGACCAAGGTGGGCTGCGTGACAGAACCGGTACTTTCTATTACAAGGATCATATTAGCAAAACCAATGTGCCGATCTTAGCTCTTGCAGGAGACTGGGACATAGTCTGCCCTCCTGATGCTGTATACGGTAGTTACTCTACAACATATTTAACCGCGAATTCAAAATTTTGTTCTCCTTAATTGATGTAATGCATAACAGTGCGATGGTGTTGATCTGGTGAGCAGATACTGTAAAGCTGATTCCAGAACATCTAGCTACTTTCAAAGTTTTGGGATCACCTGGAGGTCCACATTATGGCCACCAGGATCTGCTTTCTGGTCGAACGGTATGTAATGATCATTTACTCTTCATTCTATTATTACAAGTCATATTGGTTATGTATTCAACCTTTCATTTCATTCTCACTTCAGGCACGGAGCGAAGTATATCCTTTGATTGCTCGATTTCTTCAGCAACATGATGAGAGTTAAGAGATAACCGAGATTTCAAATGGGTTGATTCTTGTTTCTCTGTATATAAAAGAAGGTACACACATTCATGTATACATTATCTTCACATATTTGGGAGCTTTGTACTCGGAAAGCAAAAGCAAAGTAGTAAAGAACTGATGTCTAGTCATTTCAGACTGGTAAAGATTTCATTTATACATTTAACTTGTTTAAACTAACCTCATGTTTAGGTAGATTACACTATAGATACATCAACATGATGTTACTTGCACGTAACAATCTCATCAATTTCATGTGATCATATAATGCTAGATCTACCTAACATTTTTTGTAGTTGACGACCTAATTATCACCAACAAAACATGAACGAATCCACAAGCAATGATGTGGGGTTCACAATGTCTCATGAGAGACTTTTCCATAGGTTATATAAAAGTTTCAAACAGCAATCATGAATTAAAAAAAAAAAAAAAAACCCAAAATAATCTACATAAGATTTGGTTCTTTCAAAGAAAAATAAATAAATAGTGATTGGTTTCAATCACAAAATGAGGAATCATCATCACAGGAGGAGATGATATACCTCTCTAAATCTAAGACTTAACGTACGGCATCGTTTTACAAACAGGACAAGAGTTCTTCCTCACTAGCCATTGTTTCACACAGTGGATATGGAACCTGTGCCCACATTTTAATTTCCCTACCTCGTCCTTAACCTCATACTCGTCCTGTCAAACAAACATACACATGAACATTTACTACTGCTTAAGAAAAAAATCTGTTTTAGCACCAAATCTAAACATGAGTTTGTTCTACAAAGAACTAATATGGACTAGAGCAATGAAACCAAACTCTGGACTTACTTGACAGATGATGCACTTTCTGTCTTCAACTGGTGTATCTAAACGGAATGGTTTGACTTTCCGTAGACAGCTTTTGATTTGTTTTTCATTAAGTCCAGTTTTCACATACCCAATTCTATCACCAAGCTCCAAAAGTTGCTGTTTTCCAAACCACAAAACAAATCACAACACACACTCAAAAAACCTAAAGACATCATCAATCAGCTTCTTGTATACTTGTACTTTGTAAAGCAGACACCATAGTTACCTCGTATGTCATGTTATCGACATTGAGCCTCAAGTCACGGAAGCGATCGTATGAGCTTACAACCCCTCCCATTACAAAACCATTCTGCAGCATCATCATCTGCAACTAAATGAAACATTGCCCAAACTCGATGACGATCTCTAAAACCTTAAAACTTAGTAAAAAAAACAGAAAAAAACACTCAACCTCAGCGAGTCCATCAGGGTAGTAAGGTTGACGTAGATGACGATGATATCTATCACTCTGTTCAGCCCGCGATGTCAAAAAGGTCGAATCAGAATCGAAATAAGGATTGGATTCTTGATTGAGAGATCGTATTGGAAGAAGAGAAGAAACCTGCAATGTATAACAGTTGAATTAAAGACTAAAAAGAAACACAAAAATCAAAACCTCATATCATCATCACTTGAAACTACTACATAACCTTAAGTTTACTCCACATAATGATCGACTGAATGAATAATAATAACAAAACAAAAAACGAGGGAGTATATATATTCCGATGAACAAAGCATACACTAGTTAGGAAAAAGACGAAAGAAACCCTAATGCTAACTAACTAGAAAGATAGAGGCAAATCAAATATTCTCAAGATATTATAACTAACATTTTCCAACTAATTTATATATATAAACTCTAAAAAAATTTCAGCAAAATTTATATACTCAAAATTAAAAAAAAAAAAAAAAAAAAAATCAAATTAAACATATAGAAGGCACAAAAACGAATAATAAAAATGGAAACTTTATCATAAGCATAAAAGTTAGAAAATTGTGAAAGTAACCTCTCTCTGTTGGAGTTGGTTATGACTGGTTTTATTATCTCCATCGATTTTGCGTCTCACCGGAATATTCCTTCTCGGAGGATCTGACTCGACGGTTTCAACGGAGCCGCTGACAACCGCATCCGTTGAAAACCCAACTCCAGGTCCGCACCAGACATCAGGAATGGCCGCGCAACCAACGCTGCTACTATTAGTAGACTCGCTCAAGATCTTAATCGAACCGCCGCCATTGTAGCTGCTGTTACCTTTGTTCTTGTTCTTCTTCTTCTTCGTCTTCTTGATTTTGTGATTACTACTATTCGCATCCCAATCTGCTGAAGATCGAATCACAGCGGGGACAGAAACATGCTGAGATGCGGAGGTTGTGCAGCCGAGAGCACGAAACGACGCCGTTTGGGTGAAACCGTTTGGTTTCTTTCTGGTGGTTTCGTTGGTTGTTGGTAAGAGGAAAAAGGAAGACATGGCGGATTTACAGACGCGGCTGCTAGGTTTGGGGAGAAGAGGCTCGTCGGCGGTGGAGGTGGGTTGGAGGTTTCGATGATTCCTAGGTCGTTGGAGTTTGATGTGTTGACCTATTGTCGTCGAAGAAGGCTCTGCAGAAACTGGCATTGTCCTCTCCTTCTTCTTCTTTGAGAACAGAGAGATAATGGAGAGAGAGAGAGAGAGAGAGAAAGGGGAAAGTAAAAAAAAAAGAAAGACACAGCGCGGGGAAGAAGGGTTTTGTTTGGATTAGTGAAAACTAATTAAGTAATTAGTACGTTAACTAATCAAAATCCACTTTTTCATTTATTCTAGTTTGTGTTTGAAGTCTTATTAATACAAAAGATGTCACCGAATTAGATATTTTTATTTCTTTTCACATGTCTGTCTCATGATGTGTGGTTGGTTTATACTTTGTTTGAGTTTTTAGGCTTTTTAGCAATGCTTGCTATGTTTGAAAATTGTGAGGTTATTGAGGGTAATATTGGTATTTAATTTAGCTATTCACCAGTCTTTTTTTAGAGTTGGATGGACCACTCTCTCTCTCTCTCTTTTTTTTCTTACTTCCTAGCAAAAGTATCAAGAATTGACTTAGATTTTAATAACTCTTTTTTTTTTTTTTTTTTT
>NC_025691.1:22987539-22987941 GCF_000633955.1 Camelina sativa
GGGTTAAGTATGAACCCTAGAAACTGTTCCAAGATGGTTCTTTCTAGGCGTCGCTTGGAGGTCCAAAATAAGTCTGATCAAGACAAAATTTTGTGGAGAGACTTGTGAAGTATGCTCTTTAACGGTGGAGGTTTCATATGTCTTGATTTGTGTTAAGTTGTGATAAATATACCCAATGGTGGAGTTGCAATTTGATCGGTTAGTTTGTGTTTATTCGAGTGTTGATGTGGAGGTTTCATATTTCTTTAGTTGTGTTAAGTTGTGCTGCTGGTTGAACCAACGAGCTCGGTGTGAGCTGAAACCTCTGTAAGCTTAGGGAGCAAGGTCATGGTGGTTGTAGAACCAAGTTAAAGCTCATGAGTGCTGGATTAAAGCTAAGACAGTGTTTTCGTGGCTGGACAG
>NC_025691.1:22994622-22995213 GCF_000633955.1 Camelina sativa
ACATTTCAGTTTAAGCTTAACAAATCTCTCTCACAGGACAAGATGTAGTAAGCTGAAACGACCTATGACTCTCTCTCAATGATCGTTTTAGATCAATTTAAAAGACCCCTAAATCTGAAAAGAATGGTCAATTATTCAAACTAAAAAGGATCCGACGACCATGAGACGACCTTTAAAAGAGAATCAAAACACGACATTAACTCTACAACCAAATAAGAGAAGTAAACTTGATAGAATTCTATGACCGTAATCAAAAAGAGTATGGCCAGTATCGATTTTAAAACATAACTTAGCCGATCAAAACTTGGAATTACGGAGAGGTGAAGGTGAAGTTTGGGCTTCTTTGTTTATCACTTGACACCATTAAAGAAAGATCCACACAACCCTGAAATTCTAAATATTAAAATCGCACTTCAAATAGGAAATGAAGACCTTTGATTAGAAAAAGAGAGGAATAGAGAAGATCGGCAACGGGGATCTGCCGGAGATGAACAGATAAGCATGCAGGATTGGGGAAGAATTGAGAGGAAAATGCATGTAGAACACTCTACCTTATATATGTATGGTCTACAAGTGTATCCTAATTTATTA
>NC_025691.1:22995313-23002782 GCF_000633955.1 Camelina sativa
AAAAAAAAAAAAAAAAAAAAAAAAACCAACAGTTCTATCAAAACATGATCGCAATCGTTTTTCAGCTAAACAATTACAGCAAGGTAAAAGGCAATTATAAGTTAAAAGAAAAGGCAATAACCCTGTAGAACTCGAGTATCACATGATTTGTCGATGCTCTACGACTTCATCAATGCATATGTATCTAACCAAACAGCTAACTAGCTGGGCATAGTTAACCAAATGAGAAGATTGTTTAGAAACACCGCATGTAAAAGATCAATGTTATAAGAGTCTGTGGTGAGTATGTATCTACTTAGTGACCCCTTTAGAATGAAACAATTTTGAAACAAGGTATCTGACAGGGAAGATGTAGTATTACCTTCAAGGACAGAATCGAAAACCTTTTCTTCAAAAGTCATAACCACATCAAAGACACCATCACCAGCATTATCTTGCCATCTTTGAGGAGCAAGCTTCACAGATAAATTCCTCTTAAGCATCTGCAATATACCATTCCGCTTGTACCTGGATGATACAGTTAAGGTATCAAACTTAAAAGCTTACAAGTCTCACTATACAACCCAATGAACATGCTTCCGAGTAAACATCACAGGTTGGACAAACATAGCGCATAAGCAAGGATAAAATAACAGGATTTACAAAAATAAAGTGTTCTGGAAGATGTAATCAGGAACAAATTAAGGAACTTTGAATAACAAAATTGCAGTTCCAGCCTAAAAAGTAAGCAAATTAGCGAATATCACAGAACTATAAGAAGACTGAGACTGAAGCAGTGACCAACACAAACTTAGGGATTCGAAAAATCAATGATCGGTAAGCAAACAATCACAGAAACGCATCATAAAAAGGATACAGTTCAGGATCTTTGCGCCTGAGCTCATCGAACATCTGCTTGTAAGGAGTTCCAAAATCGTAAACGTTAGGCTCTCTGAGAGATGGTCCAGGTAATTTAACATGAGACCCAGTCCCGTACGAAGCAACGTCGAGACCTTGTCTCCTAAGAAGAGCGTGAGCTTCCATGCTCCGGTTCTGATTCGACGAACAGACCATAGCGTACCGGAACCTCATCGCGCCGCCGTGTTGAACGAATCTGTAATTTTTCCGGCGACTCTTGACGGTTTTATTAAAGTTGGTCGATTTTTAGAGATGTAACGTGACGGATTGAGTTGGGCCTGAATCTAGGCCTCAGCCGGGCTTTATCTAACTAATCAAATAATATTTCTTTTCATTTTTGCTTTTAAATATCCTCTAGATTTTTTTTGGCTTTTAATACTCCCTCCTTTTTTGTTTTAAAATGACTTTTAAGTTTTTTTTTTTCTTTTAAATGGATGATTTTGGTAGGGGTGGGCGTTCGGTTTTTCAGTTTGGTTTCGGTTCGGTTTTTTTGGTTTACGGTATTTTTTAGTTTTGTAAAAATTGAACCATATAGAAACCATATGTAATTCGCTTTGGTTTCGGTTCGGTTTTTTCGGTTTACAGTTTTTCTTGGTTTTGTAAAAATTGAACCATATAGAAACCATATATAATTCGATTTGGTTACGGTTCAGTTTTTTCGGTTTATGGTTTTTTCGGTTTTATCAAAAATGAAACCATATAAAAACCATACGTATAACGGTTTGGTTTGGTTTCGGTTTGGTCTCGGTTTTTAACGGTTATTACATACTTTAAAAAATAGATAGTTGATACATAACTAAAAAAATAAGCATAAAAGTAAAACCTAAACATAATTCAAAAAAATAGAATCCAAATATAGTTTTGTAAACCCAAATATTTAATTGAAAAAGAAAACCAGAAAAAAAAACACCAAGAAAAAAACTTGGAGATCAATAACTATAAGCCCAATATAAATTTATAAGTTGGACAAACTAATTATATATAATTATCCTAAATTTTTATAAAAAACCAAAAAACCATTCGGTTTTACAGTTTTTAACCAGACCAAATCTAAATCAAATAGTTAATTAAAATAAAAACCAAACAGATTTTTAAACTTAACCATAACCAAACCAAACCATTTATTTCGGTTTGGTTCGGTTCGGTTTTTTGGATTTCGGTTATTTTGCCCACCCCTAGATTTTGGCACGAATCTAATACTATGACTTGTATTTTATTGATTTTAACAAATTATATTATGCAGATTATTTTTTCATTATTTGAATTTGTGTAAGTAGATAACAAATAATGTTTTTGTTTAGAAATAAGCAAAAATTAAATGATATCTTAATCTAGATAACAAATGATATCATTTAATTTTTGCTTATTTCTAAACACACACATTATTTGTTAAATCACCTTAATCTGTGTGCACAACTCTAGAAAATCAAATCAAAGAAAACCAGAGAGAGTAACAATTTTCGATTTAACAAAATCAGCTGTTGTTCTTGTACGAGGAGAAGAATCAATATGAACTTGAACTACAAACTCAATTATCAAAATTAGTTAGATGATGCATAGCACAAAAATGTATGTGCCATTAAATCAGGTGTGTAGTGTACATGAGCCCCCAGTTTGAAGATAGTCGATATTAGATATATATGTAATGTGACACACCTGAGTTTAGGCAAGTATATAGGGCTGACAAGTTTAAAATATTCTTCACAACTAACTTGTAGTCATTAGCCTGGGACCTGTAGAAGATGAAGACTTGTACACATAAGAGTATATAAAGCTCTCTCCCGTCATGGAGGCAACATCAAATTAGTCGTCCAATTTGTGATACTCTTTTCAAAGGCTTCAATTTATATCCATCATTTTTTAAGATATGTAATCTGACGAACCTATATTTACGTACGAGAGACATAATAGTCATACAACATATGGTCCAGTCCAAGAGGAAAATTCTTACGATAAAGATGTTTTCTTTGGTCTTTTTTGCGACTGTATCGTCCAATAAAAAAAGTCCCTTGCTTTGACTTGACTTCCTCATTTTGTAACTACTTTTTAAGTTTGATTCCAAGACTTTGTCTTAAAACATAAATCCACGCATGTTATTGTTTGCCAATGTTTTAATTTAACTAATACAAATGGTTCGTTACTTGTATTATCACTATTAAGCTGTGTATAATGAATCTAAACTTAAATAACACTCCATCTTTTGGCTAACAGCAATATATGTTTTCAACAACGAGTGAAAGCAAAAATCAAAAAAGGGAAATTAATGTTACGCGTATTTAGTAGTTATGGGTCAATGACGTTGACTGACCCCAAAGACTTGATTACGTGCGTTGCAATAATGCGACTTCGTATAAGCCTCCCCCACCCCCGCAACAAGAAACAAGTCAATCAGAAACTGGATTTGAATATAATATTTTCATACACCTTATCTAAATCTTCACTCTGAGGGTGATAAAACAAGCCACCTGTGGTTGCAAGAGATGGTCCGCCGTCTTTTCAGTGGCTTGATGGCGCTGCTTAAGATGTGCGGTGGTCAGGCAGCTTCCCGTAAAGAAGAATCAGCCAAAGATGATGGAGATCGTGGCATTATCTTCGATCTCCAAGAGCTTGAAACCGCGACTGATTTTTTCTCCGAGAAAAACCGACTCGGAACCGGCGGATTTGGCCCTGTCTACAAGGTAAACTCTATAGAATACTATGTTTTTTTTTAAATAAATAAAAATTAAAGGAACATTTATTTATTTTTCGGTATCAAAGGGACATTTTATTTGATACGACATTTACGAATATAGGGATTGATGACGAATGGTGAAGAAATAGCAGTGAAGAAGCTATCAGTGAACTCGAGACAAGGGTCTAGAGAATTCACGAACGAGGTTAAGCTCTTGCTTAGGATTCAACATAAGAACTTGGTTTCGTTGTTAGGTTGTTGCTTCCATGGTCCTGAGAAGATGCTGGTTTACGAGTATCTCCCTAACCGGAGTCTCGACTATTTTCTCTTTGGTACGTACGTCTCTATTTAATTTCAATCTCCGACAAGTCCATACACCAAACTGTACCGAATCATTGGTTCTTATCTTTTTATTTAATTCGATTGAACCGGTGCAGATAAGATCAAGCCCGGTTCACTTGATTGGCACCATCGATGGCGAATCATTATAGGAGTGGCGAGAGGACTGTTGTATCTACACGAAGAAGCTCCCATACGGATAATCCACAGAGATATCAAAGCCAGCAACATTCTTTTAGATAATGATTTGAACCCGAAAATCTCGGATTTCGGTTTGGCCCGGTTATTCCCGGGAGACGGCACTCATACCAATACCTTTAAAATCTCTGGCACTTAGTGAGTAGGCTATGTACACTTAATCTCCTTATACTCTAACATCTGGAAATAATTGCGAATGTACATATATAATTATGGGACTCATGATGTGAGTGTTGATGCAGTGGCTATATGGCTCCTGAGTATGCGTTGCATGGGCTTTTATCGGTCAAGTCAGATGTTTTCAGCTATGGAGTCTTAGTTTTGGAGATAGTTAGCGGAAGGAAGAACCAAAATACTCATCTTGGACCTGAAATGGCCGATCTCTTGCACTATGTAAGTTGGAAACATAACATTTACCACAGTTTGCACTTTTTTTGGATCAGTTATACATATAGGAGAGATTATGACTTGTGAGTTTTAATTTTGGTAACGAGTGGAGTCACTCATATCTCTTGTAACTTAGTGTTGAATCATCTTTACTTCAAATATGGAATAATTTAGAATAGATCAAACGTTTGTTCATGCATCTTTCTCAAAAGGCTTGTTTAAACTTGGAAAACAAAAATCGGAATTTATATATATATATATATATATATATATATATATATATATATATTCGGTGCAGGCATGGAAAATGTACCAAGAAGGGAAAATTCTAGAACTGGTGGATCAATCTCTAGCAGGAGTATACAACCGCGATGAAGCAGCCACTTGTTTCCTTATAGGATTACTGTGTTGCCAGCAGATCACATCAAACAGACCGGATATGAACACGGTTCATCAAATGTTGTCGAGTGATTCATTTGATTTGCCTAAACCGGGTCGTCCTGGATTCCAAGGTCGTAGAGAAGACGGCTATACAAGTACTGGGACCGGTACAGGAGCTGGTTCACGAAGTTTTGGATTAGGCGGGGAACCAAACAGTTTTAAGAACAGAAGAAGTAGTGGACAGAATGGCCTCGTTGAGGAACACTCGAGGACCTCCATTTCCATGTCTTCCTTCGCGGAAGGAAGATGATTATATATTAAATCAAAACATGTGAATGCACCCATATATATATATAGAGAGAGAGAGATGAGAGACAAAGAGGAGGACATGTGATATTTGAGATCTTGTTTACGTTTTCATATATATTAGCAATAATGAAAATTTTGTGTTCGAAATTTTTATTTTATTTTTACGTTTTCTATAACTTCATGACTTAGAGGAGGAGTTTTAGGCAACACTAGGTGATATGTCTTTGATCATAGTAATAGAATTTTAGGTGCGATAATTTCAACTTTCAATTTCCATCTTCCTAAAGAAGAACAGTTTGGCACAAACCTATTTACTGACTTGTATATGACCTTTTGTTTTCCTAGCTACTGACTATAAGAAATAAGGAAGTAAAAGTTATACAAGCAAACAAGTCTAACGACATGTTTTTATCAGATTTTTCTTCCAAAACTAAAACTAAGCTATATGTGATTTTGTTTTATTGGTTGCATTCTATATGTTGATTGGGTGTATCATGTGCATGCAACAGCCAACGAGTATATATTCATACAAAAATAAGCTGTACTAAAAGGGAAAATTTTACAATATGAATTCGTAGAAACTAAAGTTGGAGATTTTTTCATAAGTTAATATTGTCCCTAATATTAAATGATGGATTCAAATTTCATGGGTTAGTTTAAATTTCTTCCGAAACAACCCAACTAGCAACTACGTACCAACCTGAACAAAACCAACATCCGTTTACTAATTATCAGTGTGCTACCAGTCCAGTCCATGGCTACAACCAGCAGACTATAGTGTTTTAGACCTCAAAATATATTCAAATTTTAAAAATAAACATCTCTTAGTAAAAGTCTTCTGAATGTAAGGGTTACTATATGCTCTTTTTGTCTTATGGTTGCAAAACTTTTGAACATTTTTTTGTTTCTACTATTATGTTTATAATTGAGAATACTTTACTTTATTTTTTAGGCCCAGTACGTAACACGCTCTTGGTCGGGCCCTTGTATGCTATGTAGAGTTTGTGATGTAGCAAACATTTTGTATTCGGGTTACTGTTTTCTTCAGTTATGTCGCGTTTGGATTTCTTTCTTTAAGTTGAGTTTTGTTTATCTGTTTCAGTTGTCTTGTTAGTCAAAATAAATTCAGAGTTTGAAATTTGAGTTCGCTGCTATTTTTAGTCCAAAGTTTGGACTAAAAGTCCAAACCTTTAATACTCGTTCAAAACGTTAAATTTGTGGTCTGTTCCAAAAGTACTTTGAAAATTCAACGGGTTTAAAAAGTTGGCAAACAAGTAATCACATGATTCGAACATGTATGCTTGTTATACAGTAGTTCCGGTGGTTTCCTATATATGTTAACAATATTAAAAATAGCAATGCTCAAAGTCAAAACAACAAGTTAGATACAATCTTGAATGCATATGTAAATTGCATGTGATTGGGAGTCTATAGTTGATATATAATAGGTATAGTGATAGGTTCGATCAATTAATTTACTTATATTGATAGGAACCTAACTTTATTGTAAGAATCCAGAAAGAAAAACGTGGTCGATCACCAGTCAGAAGAAATCAAACCTAGTTAATGATAAACACATGAGAAGCACATGCAAAGGACCAAAGACATTGGTATATAAACAGAGAACAATCATTGTAGTTCTTTTATGCATTGTTTGTGAATTGTAGAAGTGACATATGTGTTGCTTGGGAGATAGAGTTGATGAATCGGTGATGTGTCGGTGGCTCTAGTCTTGTAAAACAGTGTATCGGAGGATAAAAAGGAGAGTTTCATAGTTTCATTCTTATCAAATGGTGCGCTTGTGAACACGGATCGAATCAAACGCTGAAGAAAGTTAGGGTTTCAAGATATTTGGGGATTTTAGTCACAATGTGTCTTGAGGGATTTCCCATCTTTGATGGTGTTGCCGGTGAACTATGACCATGGATTTCATGGCTGGAGGATTTCTTTGTTCAAGAGAATTTCACGGCGGATGAGAAACTGAATCTTGCACATAGTCTTCTCGAAGGTGAAGCCGACGGTCATGTTCAATGGCGACAATCGTTTATGCCTTTCCAAAGCTGGGAAGACTTGAAAGATGTTTTGGTACTGGGTTTTGGAAAAAGAGACGATCCTGAAAAAATGAGGATGATGCTTGAGAACGAACGTAAGATACAACAATTCATCAAGAAGCAAAGAGACGATCTAGAGGCTGACAGGAGTGTTGAACCAGAATTTGTGGTGGCTGATATGATTCACAGTGAGGAAGGCTCGCGTCAGGAGAAGAAAGCCATTCAAGAAACATTTG
>NC_025691.1:23003757-23022733 GCF_000633955.1 Camelina sativa
TCTTTGAAGCTCTTAATGAAGTAGCATGGATCTTTACTGAAGAATCGCCAAAGAGTCAAGAAGTTGAGGTGAGGTTAACAAACACGGATTTGAGCTTGTTCTTTGATGGAAATGTTGCGGCTCAGTTTCAGATTGTGTATGGTAGCGAGATGGACCCTTATGGCTACCAAGTGTTCGATCAAATATCTCTTAGAGGGTACAACTTACTGCAACATAAGAAGATGAGCAAGTTTCCTAAGTCATGGATGTTCAAGTTCAAGAACAGTTTGGAGGCACAAAATTCAGCACCCGAACAACTATTGTTTCTAGATATAGTTGCAGATGCGAAAGGAACAAGAGACGGCTTGCAGGGCTTTCAAGGACTATCTATTAGTGATATTGTGTTGCTGCAGCAGATTACCTACAAGATGATAATTGAAACCGTAGCGGTTGCAGGGATGCTTTATAGAATGGAACAGCGTGTGGATAGTACATTTGCCAAAGTGAATCTAAGTATATTAGCACAACTTATTTTTGGTGAGACCGATGTAAAGCACAAATGGAAATCTAAGGAACTAAAAGTAGTCTTGATAATTGAGAAGAATTCACGTGGAAGTGATGTTACATATGGCACCTGCTCTGCTGCAACTGTTGACAAGAGAGGGTATTTTTCTTTGTGGCATCGTTGGAGAGACAAGGGACAGAACAAAGAGCATGGACTCGTCATTGTTTACAAGTTCCAAATCGAACAACAGATTGATGTGTGGTGGTCTCAGATTGGGCAAGTCATTCAACCTGCAACTTTTGCATCTATGTTGTTGACTCTGTCAATCACCCCAACAAATCCGCAGCAGCCCGTCTACATGATGATCAAGCATGATTCTATCATTCAAAGAGCATTGGAGCAGATTCAAAGGGTCGTTCAGGATTATGGAGGAGAAAATTTTGCAAGAAATGGTGGTTTTAAGTTCAAAATACAAACTAGCGAAACGTTTCGAACAGGGAAACATCTGCCTATAGTAAAACCTTGCAAGACAACATATTTTGACATCTTTTAGCAAGAAGTTGTGGAGAAAGAGCTGGGAAAGGGCGATATGATGATACTACACACAATTCATTAGGTTTCTGTTTTTTCCACAGCTTGAGGACAAGCTGTTTTCAAAGGGGGAGTATTGATAAGCACATGAGAAGCACGTGCAAAGGACCGAAGACATTGGTATATAAACAGAGAACAGTCATTGTAGTTCTTTTATGCAGTGTTTGTGAATTGTAGAAGTGACATATGTGTTGCTTGGGAGATAGAATTGATGAATCGGTGATGTGCCGATGGCTCTAGTCTTGTAAAACAGTGTATCGGAGAATAAGAAGGAGAGTTTCATAGTTTCGTTCTTATCAGTTAAACGAGAGGCTATATGGAACTTACATTGACTAGAGGATTTCTAGACCTTTTAAGTTTCAACTTAGACCTAATTAGTTATAATTATTCAACAAATTTTGTATAAATATATGTATATATATATGTGTGTTAATTTACCAGGAACTATAGGTTAGTCGTCGTTCAAGCTAGTCTAATCGTTGCGTTGCGTCACCACCGTCTCCATACCCATGCATATGCGTTTTGTGAACCAAAAAAATAAAATGCAAGTGTTTCTTTTTTTTTTGGGTCAAATATTATAAAATGTAAGTTAAATCGTCGTTAAAGGGTTAATACGATTAGCTATGTAAAATAATACAATTAATCGTTCGTTCGTGACAATAGATTAGGGAAATTAAGAAGAAGAAGAAGAAATAAAGCAAGAGAAAGGCACCAATTGAAAACATATATACCTTTTTGTCGATGAGGTCTAATTTTAAGTTCTTCCCCCTTGAGAAATGAAGAACAGTGCTAATGAGTCCCACTACCAAAACATTGCCCCCACTTACTCTATTTGGATACATATCTCCTGATCAATTTATGCGGGACCAACTCCATTACAAAAATCCCATTACTCTCACTTTCATTGGCCCTCCTCTTCTTTTTTCACTCCTTTTTTTTTTTTTTTTTGAATTAACCCCACTTTTATTCCAATTTTTCATTAAAACAATTATACTAGAAAATAGTGTCTATATATAAACTTAGTCACTCGCTCAAAAACAGCCACTTTCTATTTTAACCCAAAAAAAAAAAAAATCAATATTTTTATACAATTGAAACTCTACTCATCCATCAGTAATGGCGAATCTCTCTTCTGATTTCCAGACATATACGATGGATGATCCCATAACACAACTAGCAGAACTCAGCAACACTCTTCATCACTTCCAAACATTTCCTCCTTTCTCTTCTCCTCTCGACTCTCTCTTCTTTCATCATCAAATCTCAAATCATTTTCCCGGAAAAACTCCTGAGAATGATTTTAATCATCATCATCAAGGGATTTTTTTACCTTCTAATGCTCATAACAACGAAGAGTCTTCATCAAAGGTCGATACGAAGAAGAGAAAAACATTTATGGAAGCTGTGTCTACTTCGGAGAACAGTGTCTCTGATCAAACTCTTTCTAGCTCTTCTGCTGCTCAAGTTTCCCTAAATGGAAAACTTTTGACCAAAAATGTAACCTCGAAACCCTAATCGCACATATACAATTAAACTCTCATGAGTTTCCATTATTTTAATTATGTTTGTCTTTTTAAAATCACAGAGTTCGTCTTCAAAGAGAGGGAAGAGGTCTAAGAATAGAGAAGAAGAGAAAGAGAGAGAAGTTGTTCATGTTAGAGCCAGAAGAGGCCAAGCCACTGATAGCCACAGCATAGCAGAGCGGGTAATATATTGATTATATAGTTAAAAAGACACATATCTTATTAACTAGTTTAGAAGTTATTAATCATAAATGATAATGATGAAAACTATTAACATATTATAATTTCAGGCTCGGCGAGGAAAAATAAACGAGAGATTGAAATGCTTGCAAGATATAGTCCCCGGATGTTATAAGGTATTGATTATGAGAACTTGAAATCTAATTAGCTTTTTTAAGACTATAAGAATATATTCGATAAGCTTTTTTATTGGATATATAATTTGGTGATGTAGACAATGGGAATGGCTACTATGCTGGACGAGATAATCAATTACGTCCAGTCATTGCAAAATCAAGTCGAGGTATGATAATAATAATGTTTTCAAAAATTATAGATTATTGTCTAATTTAACCGATTCCATTCATTTAAAAAATTACTAATTCGCTTCACTTCTTTTGTGATCGATGAACACAGTTTTTATCTATGAAGATTACAGCAGCAAGTTCGTATTATGACTTTAACTCGGAAACTGATGCTGTGGAGTCCATGCAGGTACATTATTAATCTTGAACGTTTAGTTAGAATATTATAATTAGAAATTTTTTAGTGCGATATGATATATACTTCCTTAATATTATGGTGTGATGAATTATATGTTTTAAAATTCGGTTTTAATTAGAAATATAATATTTTTGCAGAGGGCAAAGGCACGTGAGGCAGTGGAGATGGGGCAAGGAAGGGATGGGAATCCTGTCTTCCATTCATCATCATGGACCCTTTGACTTTTGTTTTTTGCTCTCCTTTTTTTGTCTTTCTAATTTTATCCTTTTTTGGATTTACAAAAAAAAAAAAAAAAAAAACTTTAAAATATTATTCAAAATTCTCGATGCCATATAAGTATGTACCCAAATATGTATACTTGTGTAATTTCGACATTACAAATACATATAGTGCCTAGAGATTGCAATTCAACAAGTTCGGACAAAGACAAATGTTTCTTGTTCATCTTTTAAACAGTAACAAAGGAAATTGGGAATTGAATTGGTTAGATGATCTCGGAAGAAAGTGAGAGGATATATATATGTGGATCAAAACTATACCGTGTGGAACTTAATGAATAAGTGTCAGTGTATCCAACCATAATTTTGACATAAATTTTAGTATGATCCGACAATAATTTTGACAATATTATTGATTGTTAAAGTGTTTTGAAAGTTGTAACAAGCCTCATCAATCACACTTTAGTGGATAGTAATCAGAAATGTTTTATGTCGTTAAATTTTTTATATCAGACGTATCTAATAGTATACGATTAGATTATTAAGATACGAACAGTTACTAAAAATAGTACTTAATTATGTCAGAAGTTCGAAGATACTCCATTAGGTGACAAGATGACTAAAATAGCTGCCCTTAACACAGAAAGAAACCTCTTCAATTTTTCATTTTTTTTAAAGACAATTTGGAAAGCAAAAAAAAAAATTAATCAGCCACAGCTGGAAAGTATGGAACGTCCAAAACAATAGTCATCAAATCTCAGTTTTAAGAAAAAGGAAAAGAAAATACTTTTAAAAAATCGGAATTACAATAATAGAGATGAAAAATGGCAACATCAGCTTTGATTGGGGTTAAGTAAAGACAAGCAAAGATGATAAACTCGAATACACAACAACTGAGACTTTGGACCTCAGCAGGAACAGTAGACGAAAATGACAAAACTACCCTTCACTTGTTACTATCGAAAGAAAGATTAATAATGATGCATGTCTCCCAAACGAAACACAAGAACGACAAAGATAGGTATAGGTTTATGCAATTTGTGGAAGATTGTGGATTGTGTATTTCGAAGGGACGTGTTTAATCGTGGAGCAACTAAAGATTTGTCTTCCTTTTTTTGTGGAATCTGTACTTATCTAATTAATTTCCTTTGTTATTGTATGAATAATTGCTTGAGTGACTTTCATAGACGGTGACTGATGTTCCCAATTCATCATAATCATGATTGGGAAAAACATTTGTGAACTAGTACTAAATATCTATTCTTCTTTTAGCATGTACCAATAATATACTCCTTAGTTTTGTAGTATTATAGACTATTAGTGGTACATCATCAAATGTTAAATATATTTTTCTTTTTGTGCAATTGGATAAGCATATTCATTAATGGTCAAAAATATAAGAGAAAACTCTATAAAAGGTGGAAGTGGAGTCCATGGCATGTATTGCTCTCTAATTGGTTGTGCCTTAGCTTAGGGCTTTAAAGATGAAATACTTGATAGTTGGAAAATAAATTAGTCGAAAGAAGAAGATAAAACTTGAACTGAAATATGAGGATAATTATATAGAACAAGGAAAAAGAAAAAAAGAAAGCATAGATGCAATGTATGCAGCCATGAAACTAGGGAGGACAGCTTGAAATGGACCATTACTTGACCCTAAAGACGATGAAAAATAAGTGGCGTTTTCTATTCATTTAATTGCCTAATTTTGAATAGTTCATTTGCATAGTGGTTGATTGTTTCTAGTTCTACCTGGATATATGCTACCTTTACTTTTTTTTTTTTTTTTGAAACTGATATACTACCTTTACTAGTTACTACAACATTATCTATTTTTTTTTATAAGATTATTTACATTCTGAAATTGATTGATCCACATATCAAAGAATCAAAATTTTCTCCTTGTACATATAGTATAAGTTTAGGGATTCTCTGTTAAACCTTTAAACAAATGTTTAACACAATAATAAGAGAAAAAATATATAATTCAATATGTTGTTGGGGACTTGGAGGGGATAGTTTTGGGAAAGAAATAAATATTTGGGACCAACAAGTATTCTATTAATAGATCTGGTGATCACATCATCTGGTGGCAGAGAACAGAAATGGGCAAGTTCAAGGATCCAAAAACACTGTGGGGAACCACCAACCACCAAATTTTTGTAAGTGACTCCATTTGTTTGTGGAGTTGTTGTTAGCTCCTCAAACTCTGAACTCTTTAGTGTTAAGAATCAAGAATTTAAGACTCTTATCTTATCCCACAAAATCTTCTATTCCACTTACTTAAGTAGTCTTAATACTTTCATAATATATAAAATATCTACTAAAACAACTAGAATAAACAGTAACACCACAATTAACTGAATCATAACATGTATCATGTATGTTCAAATGATATTTCTTTTTCTTAGTTACACAGATGGTTAAACAAGAGTTAACTTAAAAAGTCTGCAAAAGAACTGACTTCGAATCTTTGAAAGTAATAATAACTAATAAGAAAACTGTTACAGAACATTAAATCAAAGAGAGCACACGTATTTTCTCCATTACCAAAGCATTAAGGGATGATAGACTTGAACTTGGAAAAAAACTAATTACCTCTTTTTTTTTTTTACAAATTATCCCAAACTTAATTCCGACCTTACAAAGCCAACACCTGTCTCTCCTAAGTTCTAACATGGAGACCAAGCGACGGTATCAATGACCTTCACTGTCGGAGAATCTGTTGAAGCTGAAGGACTTGGTTTCTCTGTTCTGGTGGCAGCAGATTGATCTGCTCTGGCGTCAGACTCATCACCTGTTGAAGTAATGCCTTCTCCATCTCTGCAGATATCTGCACAAATAAGAAAAACACAACCATCAGCAAAAATAACCAAAGCTCTTTTCCTATGTGATCAGAGATTGTCATTTCGAATTGCGGCAAAAGACACAACTACAACGTCTTATCTGATTGATTTAGGATGGGGGCCATAATAGAACTACATTTTGTCATTTCGAATTGCGGCAAAAGACACAACTAAACGATTCGACATGAATATATTTCCTAGCGGCAATAACGGTTCAATGGCTGTGTCTTTCAGTTGAAATAGGGGAAGGTAGATTACCGGTCCAGGGCGAGGTGGTGGGCCACCTACAGGCCCAACTTGGCTTGGTGGAGGCACCGGTCCTAAGCCTGGGAGATGAGTAATGCTTGAGCTCTCTGATTGGCCAGACATCCAAGAAGTTCCTCTGTCTGCAGCCATTGGACCTCCTAGCTGGTTATTGCTGTAGTCTCCACGATATTGACCTCCTCCCTGAAATAATAAACAAGGTTACAAGCAGTGAAACCCATAAGCAAAACTAAACCCTGCGCAATTTTCCAGTTTGATTATTAATTATCTAAAGTAGAAACACGAATTTACGCAATCAGAACTAGAAATGATAATGGACAAAGATGAGAAAAATTATTGCCAGAAGAAAATCTTTCCCATATCTTAATATGAATAACAATGAAAGATGTTGGAAAGAATTCTCATTAAAGGATGAATCTGCTCATTGAAGGTGTAGCCCTCAGAAGAAATCACAGAGATAAAGCAACATAATTTCATAATCAAACCAATTGAACATATCATTTAAAGGTTTAGACAATTAAGAGAGTAAATACCTGATATGGTGACTGATTAGACAGATGTGGCTGCCCCTGCGGGAATTGAGGTCCACCAGAAGCAGAAGGTCTATTGCCTGACTGTAAATTGGCTCACACAGCAAGCTCTAGTCAGTCAAATACATAAAAATCAGAATGAGGTGAACAAAAGAAAATCGAGAACACTCATAACTCTGACTCACATGAAACATGGGTTGAGAAAGATGCTGAGGAGGTGCCCCATGGTGCTGAAACCCAGTGTTTGGACCAGTCTGGGCTGCTCCATATTGATGATGATATGGTCTAGGCTGTTGCTGAGTCAAATGAGGACCTCCACCCAAGTGCATAGGTTGTTGCTGCAACTGAGTCGAGGAAGCTGGTATATCAAGATGATGAAAAGGAGTTGGTTGGGATGTTGGATGATGGGGAGCTGGAGGAGGCGCGCTCTGAACTTGAGAAGACTGTGGATGAGACAAAGAATTGACAGAAGGATTCAGATGTCCCTGACGCTGGGGATGAGAAAAACGAGGCTGTGATGGTGCATTATTAGTTGCAGAAACAGAAGGAGGAGGAGGAGGCATAGGCATTGGCTGCGGTGTTGGGTGTTTCCTAATCGGGGCTTGTGGCTGCATTGTAGCAGCTGGCTCTTGTAAGCCGACTCCGCCTTGAACAGATGACATATGAGCTTGAACGTTTGGCTTTGGTGGGATAGATTGATGAGATTGTTGAGGCTGTTGTTGCCCGGCTTGTGGTTCAACTTTAGGAACCTAGATAAACAGAGTTGTAAATTTAAAGATGCATGACACACCCCACAAATAAAATGATTTATAAAGACTGTTTCTCAAAGATACAACTACATACCACTTGAGCAGGCTGAACCATTCCAAGCATGATTTGTGCCTGGCATTCAACAAATACATCATCATCATATGTATCTATAAATGCAATATTGAAACTGGCATAAACCTAAAGATATGTTTAGGACACAAAACCCTAATTTAAACTGCTTCCTCAACAATACTAAAACCAAAGTAGTCGAATCAAAATACTCAACTAAGAAGCTCCTAATCAGAATTCCTCATTGCTTGATAGACCGCACGAAATACATATATTGAGATTGGGGAAGTTAAAGAAGAACCTGGAAAAGAGCCTTCGTCAAAAGAGGGTTCCGAATCAGAATCTCCCTCGCTTGTTGATGGTTTTGATCAATCAACGTCTGCACCATCAGATTCGATTTAATCAAATTTAGAATTCTAGAAACAAAGAAGAAAACAATTGCTCTATATTCAAATCCGTAAGGGATTAAAACTCTCGAGAAAGTGTTGTAGCTGATGTAAGTAGAGAAAAGAAAGAAGAGAGATCACCTTCATCTGCGACATAATGTCGTAGAGCTGACTTTTTGTCATTCCGGCGAGATTTGCCGGTAAACCGCCGTCTCCGCCGATCTGCTTACCCGCCATGGTCTTCCTCGGTCCCGCTGGTCGCTACCGAGATTAACCTGAATGTTAAAGACGCAACACAGAGTACAACTTGAGAACAAACCTGGGCCTAACAAAAAATAGGCCCATTATACTATCAAGCCGACCCACTTACTTTTAAACGACTAATATAAATGATAAATCTAGGCCAGTATTATAACCAAAGACTCTAGATCAACTAGAGTCTCACTCGCAATTTGATTTTTTTTTCCCCTCTAAATAATCGCAAATCATACTCATTTATTAAAAATTCTCAAGAGCATCAAACCATATTTCTCAAGTTCTTACATTCTCAATTTGATTAAACACAACTATAAAATACAGACGTGCATTAGATATGCAAGTTAAAATATATGAAATTTATTAAAAATGTTCTTTACATGTACCATGTTAATTGTACACGTAACATGCATGTATATTGTATAATATAAACATCTCTTTTGGAAAAGCAAAAGCTTATAAACACAAGTTTACATTAGTGAGAGAAGCGTGTGACACGGTTTTGGCCTCTTCACTTTCTTGTAGAGAGATCTTCTTTTTATTTTTGTCTCCATCCATGATTTTTCGTACGCGATAATTTATTTATTTCGTGTTATCTATATCTATCCATAATATACAATATATATTGGATTCTTGCCTTTAGTAAGTCGGTAAACATCATCAGCTTTATTTTTTATTCTTTCATGTAAAAAATAGAGTCTTCCACTACGTACATTCCTCTTCCACACCACATGCTCTGTAAGTTTTGTGTAAGAAAATCATTTTCTTTTATCTAACTTGTGTATTTTTATTCTCTGATAGACAGTAGTAGACGCATAATTTAGTAGGTCGTAGTAATGGTATATACAGTGAGAGAAAACATGTAAAAGAAAACTTATAAACCTTTAAACAAAATAATAAATTCATGGAATGGCGTTTTCTTTCCCTATCATAAACTTGATCGTCATTAAGCAATGGCAGAATATGTTAAATTAGAAATGTTTTGCCGAAATGTGATTTGTGATAAGGTATATAACCCATATTTATTTCATAATCATTTCATCTCGTAACAATAATCATATGATTATGAAATATGTATTTAATATACATATGGGTTAGATCCTACCAAAAAAAATATACATATGGGTTAGAAGATATCTCAAGGGAGTCAATAACCTTTAAACTTGGCACTTGGTATAATTTCAGCATGCCCTTTAAGGAATGAGTAAGCGTATATAATCTTGTCTCAAGGATTATAAGAAGTCCAAATATATAAACATGTATTAAACGATTAGAAATTAATTTCAAATTAATATGGGAAAGGTAGAGAAAATATTAAAAAGAGAGAGGAGCACTCAACTCAACCACTTTATGTTTGTTTTTTTTTTTGTTAACCCACAAACTTTGCTTTTGATTTTGTAGCCGAGGAAGTATTCCTCTCTCTCTCCATTTGATAGGAAGAAGAAGAAAGATAGAAAAAGATAAAGAAGAGAGGAAAAAGAGATTTAATTAAAATGCAATGTTATACAAATGAAGAAGCCTTAGCAAGTCTCTACATCAATGTCTCAGCATCCTTCTTTCTTCTCCTCCTCCTCCTCTACTCCGCCGTCTCCCTCCTCCTCAAGCTCTTACGCTTTATCGGCGGCTTCCCTCTTCTCCAAAGGTTTCTCTCTATATATGTGCTTACTTTACTCTGCATATGATGAATAGTTTCATATATATATTTCCTTGTATTTCCGATTTTAGCATATAACTAAAACAAAGTTCTTGGCTCTTGCTGAGTTTTATGTTAAAGATTGTTTAAACTATATATGCAATATTTTGTAGAGTAGTCTCATATTTACTTGTTATATATAGGAATTTATCATATAACTAAAACAAAACAAAATTCATCGTTATGGCTAAGTTTCTTTGATTTTTTCTAGTTCTAGATCATAAAAAAACCTTCGGAACCTTTTAATTTTTCAATGGGGTGAAAAATCCTAATAGATGTCTTATTTACGCAGGAATGAAGATGAATATGATTCGGCGGCATGGTATACCGATGATGAAGAAGGGGAGGAAGAAGAGGAAGAAGAGTTAAAGATGTCGTGTAATACAAGTTACCATGTAATATCTAGGGATCAAAATCCGGATTTGATAGCTGATATAGGAGACGACGGAGAATCTCTAGTTTTTTACAATAATAGTTCTCAAGATGGACTAAATAATCAATACACGAAGGAGTTTATAAATTTCCATCAAACTCATGATCACGAAGAAGAAGAAGAAGAAGAAGAAGAAGAGGAAGAGGAAGATGATCAAGATTCCCACACTTCTTCCACAGAGGAACATTTTTCTTCTGCCAATGTTTCTCCATATCGCAGCGAATCATCATCGATTGAAGAGGAAGACGATGGCGTAGAAGATCTTCATGAAGATCGTTATGATGATGATGACGACGAAGATGAAGAGGTAGGAGGAGTGTCACGATACGACGTCGTCGAGGATTTGGTTCGTAAGCTACCAAATACGACTAGTACTCGTGGTCCCTCTCGCTTCCAAAGTGGTTTGGTGTTCAATGACAAAAGCTACAATGGTATTATTGATTTCTCCCTCCTCATCTCTTCACATGTTTTTTTTTCTTCACATGCAATTCAAAAGTTGTTTTCTTTATGTCTACAAGTAACCAAAGCTGGTTTCATTTATTTTTCTTTTAAATAAATTATGGATTAAAAAGCTGATTAGATAAGTTTTATATCCGAATTTACTTATATTAGGTACTATAGTATATTCACGTGACGTCTTTGATGAAACATCATTAAAGAAATTCATACACAGGCAAATACTAATTGATAATTTTTTTTTTAACAACACTCGCTGATAAAAAAAATTACGATTTAAAAATCAATAATAAACCGGTTGAGCTAACTGTAATTGGATTTTTTTTGTTCTTTTGCTAGCAGAAGTGTATGGGGTAATAAAGGATGACGAGGAGATACAGCCAGTATCGGGTTTTGACATGAGTGAGATTAAAGCAGAGGAATTAGAGGAAGAAGAAGAAGAAGAGAGAGGGGAGATATTTGGAGAGTCATGCACGAATGGCTCAACGTCAAAAAGTTCATCGGAATGGAGAAACTCTGTGAAGACCGACGACCCTTTCTCAACTTCCTCTCGCCGGAGTTGCCCTAAATGGGAATCTTACACCGTATTCCAAAAGTATGATGAAGAAATGACTTTTCTCACTAGAATCTCTGCTCAAAAGCTTCACGAAACAGGTAAAAAATACCATCATACATTATGCAATAAAAACATATATTAAGCATCATGCACGTAAGTTTACTACCTGGTTTGTATTTTCTAATTTATGTCCATTTACAGAATCGTTGAAGTCAATCATGGTGGAGCCAAGATCAATATCGGAGAGAATCGTTCACAAGTTATCATCAAACGGGCACAAGAAAAAACAACAACAATATCCAGGTGGCAATGGGTCTAGACCAAACCCGTACGTGGAACTAGAATCAGCTTACGTGGCGCAGATATGTCTAACATGGGAAGCTCTAAGTTGGAATTACAAAAACTTCGAGAGGAAAAGATCATCAACGCAACGAAGCTTCAACGACGTCGGATGTCCCGCCGGAATCGCCGACCAATTCCGTACGTTTCATATTCTATTACAAAGGTACGTCGAGAATGAGCCTTACGAACATGGACGAAGACCAGAAATTTATGCCCGAATGCGAACACTTGCTCCCAAATTGCTTCTTGTTCCTGAATACCAAGGTAATTAAGTTAACATCGAGGTGAATGTTTGTTTATAAATATGGTAATTATTAGAGATTAATTAATTAGCTTCGACAAAAAATGTAATTATAGTTTGGTTATATACGTAGATTATGAGGAAGAGGAGGAGAAGGAAGAAGAGAAAGAGGAGTGTTTCAGGTCGAGGATATCGTCAGCTTCGTTCTTGATGATCATGGAGGAATGCATAAGAACATTCATGAATTTTCTCAAAGCGGATAAAGAGAAGCCTTGTCAAAAGATCATCAAAGCCTTTTTTGGGAGAAGTAAACGAGGCTCCGTTGATCCAACCCTTGTCCATCTCATGAAGAAAGTCAACACAAAGGTCAGCATATATATAGTATATATTTCAACTTCTACATATTGCACTACTTTATGATTCGTTAATTTATAAACACAATGAAAAAGTAATCATAATTAACCATGAGATGTAGTGTAGTGTCACCATTCATATTCAATCTGGATGCATAATGTTCTAATTTTTTTTCCAAATTTTATCATGTTTTTTGTTTGTTTTTTTTTACTTTTTCTTTTGTTTTTGTTTTCTGATGAGCATAATCTTAAATATACAACAACATAATGTTAATTAATATATATTTATTTATTGTGAACAGAAAAAGACGAAACTGAAAGAGATGCGTAAAGGAGGAAAATACATGAGGAAAAAGAAGATGAGTATAGAGGAGGAAATGGAGGTATTGATGGGATTAATAGATTTGAAAGTAGTGTCAAGAGTGTTGAGGATGAACGAAATGAATGAAGAGAAGTTGCATTGGTGTGAAGAGAAGATGAGCAAAGTTAAAATGGTTCAAGGTGGAAAGGCTCTTCAAAGAGATTCCACCCCACTTTTTTTTCCTCCACATTGACATTGACCCTACTATTTTAATCAAAATCTCTGAATATACCCTTTATTCTTTCCCCACCCACATCCCCTCTTCTTCTTCCTTTTCATCTTCCTGTTTTTACACCACATATTGTAGGAGATCTTTTAGACAAAACCCACAAATAAAGAGCACCATAAAAGTTTTTATATCGAATAAATAGATAGGGATATACTGTAAGATTACTTTAGTTCTTTATACTTTATACTTTCTCTTTGTTTTTCCTTTTCTTGCTCTAATATCTTTCTTACTTTTTAGTTTTTTTTTGGTTAAGTAATCTACAGGCTTTATTAGGTTTAGAGAACTCGTACACTCAAGGAATCACAAGGTTAGGTATTATACTTTTAAGGAGAAAAAAAAAAATTATTTGTTCCACACTTATGATGGTGATGGATTTTTTAGGTTGTGATTGGTAATATATATAACAAAATAAAGTTTGTAACACTATTTGTTTTCCATAAATTTTTCTACTAAAAGAACGTTAAAAAAAAACTCATAAAGAGAATCCGTGAGCATAATAATATTCATGTATTTACAAATTTTTTACATAACTCGCAAAACTTCTAGTCCCACCAATCGAAGCCATATATTATACGATTTTTTTTTTTTTAAATGGGAAAAAAATTATGAGCGTACGTATGTAAAGTTTTGTGAAAAAACAAAACAAACTGATCGTATATGCAGTGTTACGTGTAATGTATGACGGCTAGGAGTAAAAGCGTGAATTACGCCCACCGCTTTGAAGACTTTGCCAAACTAGAAGTACTGCCCGTCTTCTTAATGCCTGAAAAAAAACATATCAATTAGACAAAGTCGTTGTAATTAATCTGATAATTAAGCTAATCAAAATTACTTTAGAAAAATCTTAAAATCGTATAGGTTCTAAGTTTGCTTACTTGATGACGATAAGCCTTTACTTGATGACGACAAGCCAGATGTGACCTTAGCAACGGTCGATGTAGTTTTTGAAGCGACTTTCCGAAGTTTATCGAGCGGTCGTGTTACACTCGTGGATGATCTTGCAGTCATCGACTTGGCTCTGCTATTGAATCCGGTTTTTATAACGTTAGATGAAGAAAATAAATATCTTTTAAAACCAACAGTACTAGTAACAAAAAACAAGATGTGATTGTAACCTGTCTGAGATTTTAGGTGGTCTTTTAGCAACATCCATGGATCCTTGTGTTCCCAAAGAAGCAGCATCAGAAGTAATCTCGCTTAGTCTCTCATCGTACTCTGCCTCGGCGGAGGAGGTTAAACTCTCACCGTCAGTAACAGAGTATCTTGATTGTTGTGATGAATATTCTCCTGTATCTGAGTTTATGTCATCGGTATGTCCGATGCTCTTTCTTCTCAGCATTGGTTTCTGAAGTCTCTGAGAATGAGTTTCTTTTGCCAGATGAAGCCTCTCTATCTCTTCGTCTTTTCTCGCTATGGTGTCCTTAAGGGACGCTAACTGAAAAACAACAAGTGATTCATTGTAAGTTGGAGTTAATGGTAAGAGAGAGAGAGACAGGAGCTAAAGTGTGTCTATTTACCTGTTCCATTAAGTCTCGAACATCTTTACCATCTTTACTGGTCTTTGCAGCACCAAGTTCGACTCCAGAGACACGCTCTGCGAATTTCAAGGTACTCATTGACTCTGAGTATGAAATAGCGTCAGGGTTGAGTTGCACAAACATCAAGGTCTTTGCTCGTCCTCCTATTAGCCACATAGAAACATACGTTACGATAATACTTACTCATGAATGCAGTATTATTACTAGATGAATTAACTAACCAAGAGAGCTTTGGAGGATCTGTGTTAGCTTGCTGTTTCTGTATGGTACATGGGCATTCTTTGAAGCAAGAGAGAATATCACATCTCCAAGAGATGAGAGCGATTTGTTTATATGTTGTGCTTCTCTTAGTCTGTCTCCTGTAACTTCAGAGCGATCTACTCTCTCACTTCCTGCCAGATCCACCAAATGAAGATTACCGTATAGCACAGACCCGGTCTTCATATCTTTACCGCGAACATGAACAGTGACAATGCTGCATAAAAAATCATGTAATTCGGTGTAACAAAGTTTAGAGCTGATATGAAAAGACATATTGTTTGCTGTTCCAGGGGATCAATATGAAGAAGAACCTGTGAGAGCGGCTACTCCTTTCATTCAAGGCAGTACAACCAACGGCTCGATTCTGTAGTCCAATGTCCATCAATGTAATCACATCTGAAGTTGATGTCACAGGATACATGCTCGCATCAGGCACAGCCAGGCCATTTTGTTGAGTTGTAGAAAGGATCCCTAGTGTGTGCAGGTCAAGGAAAACAAAAATAATTGGCTCCACGCTAACAATGAACAAACAAATAGACAGAACCAGGATTTAAAACAAAGGATATTTCTTTTGAGTATTGTCAGAAGACAGCAGATCGAGCACTTGTTCATTGTATATTTCCACCATTTGAACCCCAACTTCATACGATATGTTTCCCTTTCTAGATTGAGAGATTTTAAAGAGATCATTGAGAGCGCGATAATTAACTCCCCAGTCCTCTTCACTTGCTCCGTCTGGACCAGTCTGTAAGAAAGGGAACGAAGGTAAAAGTGCATCAGGTTATTACTATGAAATCTTACTCAGTAAAGAACAATGAGAACATACCATTGTATAAGTTTTCCCTGATCCTGTCTGGCCATATGCAAATATACATACATTGTACCCATCAAGTACTGACCTAACCAGGGGTCTTATGTCTGAAAAGACGTCAGCTGCAAGAATTAAAAATATCAAATGAACTTTGGTGATAGAAATATAATATTAGATCTCGAGATGTACCATGTATTATCACAGAGATCATACAAAACCGAAATGTAAAGCATAAGGATATAATATGAAGCAGAATAGAGACAGAACAGGCAACAGATGAACACACCTTGAGTAGCAGCTGGACTATACACCTTGTTGAACTTAAATTGGCGAAGACCGTCTTTACCGGGTCTAGTTGGATTGGTCACTACTAATTCTCCATCCTCACCCACATACTCGACCACTGTGTTTGGTGCACCCTGTCCAGGAAGAAAAGGCCTCACCCGGCAAAATACTCTGATGTTTCCTGCAAGTCATAACTATACAAATTAGGACTGGTTCACATTTAGAAAACTTACACATAGTACAAACAATACTATTAAAATAGAAATATATAACATGATCCTCAGTACCTTTCAGCTCCTGAAGCTCGTTAAAAAGCTTCCGGTTTTCAGTTAGTACAGCGTGATAGTTTTCGGCAGCATTGCTAAGTTCAACCAGTTTCTTTCCTGAAGAGACAGATTGATTTTATAAAGACAACATAAATTGCAAGGTCAAGAGAATTTTATCACAGAAGCATCAGTTATATCAATCTCACCTAATTGGCTGAACTGTTCTGTATAGTTCTCTTGAACCTTCAATATTTCTTGCTTGATGGATCTTGAATAGAACCTCAACTCCTGGGATTCAGCTTTAATTATCCAGCCATATATTATAGTATTATACAATGGTTATTGTAGCAAGCAGTTTGAATAACCATACCTGTAGTGCCTGAGACTGGTTTTCAATAAAGCTTCTATAGGAAAGTTCTTTTCGATTCCAACTTTGGTGTGAGGACTCAGACTTTTGCTCCATTTCTTTGACTTTAGTCTTCCAATTTACAAGGTTCTGTTCAAGCTCTTGAATCTTTCCTTCAAGGCTTGTATTAGCAGTTTTTGTTTCTTTTTCCATTTGTTGAAGCTGTTTTATCTTTTCCTCAAGAGCATTTTTAGCAGTCTGTACTTCTTTTCCCATATGTTCAAGCTCTTTAACCCTTTCCTCAAGGGCATTTTTTGCAGTGTGCGCCACTTTTCCCTCTTGTTCAAGTTCCTTCAGCCTGCTCTCAAGTCCTGTTGTAGCGACCATTGTTTGGCTTTCCATTTGCGAGCATTGCTGTTCATACGCTTTTCTCGTTGTCTCCAGCTCTTGCCTTAACGAAGAAATCTCAAGGTTGAATTGATCATTTTCTTTCAATAGCTTGGCCATATCCTCGTCTTCGTTTTTCTTTTGTTCTTCCCACTTTGACTTCTCTGTCTATCATACAGATAAAATTCATGTCACCACACCATTTAGACACAAAACAATTTTTAGTCAATAAACTAGTAGTATAGTGTACGAACCATTGTTTTGCTTTCCATTTGCGAGTATTGTTGTTCATGTTCTTTTTTAGATGCCTCCAATTCTTGCTTCAGCGCAGCAATTTCGAGGTTGTATTGATCATTTTGTTTCATTAGCTTAACCATATCTTCCTCTTCATGTTTCTTCTTTTCTTCCCACATTGACTTTTCTGTCTAACATACAGAAAACTCCATGTCAAAATTTAATTTCATGTCACAAATACCGTTTTACTAAAATCAATTCACAAAGCAACTAGCAGTATAACGTACCTTTATCTGTCTAAGCTGTTGTGTAGCAATCTGGCAAAAAAAAAAGTTCATCAGTAAAAAGATGTAACACATTAGTAAAATTTTATCAGACAAGATCATCATTAACAAATGATACCTCATGTTCTACACCACTTCCTGATGCCAAGGCTTCAAGGACATTGATCCTTGACTGATATTTTTCCTCACGAGTTTTAAAAATATTGTTTTGCTGTACGTAGACAAGAAGAAGTTACTCTCGCAAAACCAGAAGTTGAACATTTCTATCAAGCCCTTTCTTCAAGTAAACAAAATCATACCGTTCTTAGATGCTCAGCTTGAGTTGATATACGTCGCTCAATCTCCTGCACGACTTTTCTCAAGAGGCATGCCACACGCTGATCATTGCAGAGCTTTTGTCAGAATAATTCCCAAGAAGTAAAAGCATAAATGAAGGCATCATACATTATGATCTGAATTGTTAGCATTCAAGTAGTACCTGAGGGATTTCACCATTCTTTCTTTCAATACTTTCATCTAAAATTCCATTCACAACGCTTAGAAGTGACTGCGTAGGAGCGTTCTGCATCAAACAAAACCCCCATGACATTGTAAAGACACTTCAAAAGAAATGCATGCGGATATTCATTAACAAGGTTAGAGAAACTACATCTAAGCTACTTGATTTCATCATTTCAGAAATCTTTGAGGCTTGAAGATCATAACGCCCTTGTTTCATTTGGAAAACCTCATGAAACTTGTGTCCTCCATGGTGCATCGATCCAGGGGAAGATGGATCTGCCGTAAACAGAAGAAGACAATTAAAGAACCACTGAACAAGAAGAATATATAAATACACAAACGTATATGTAAGAATGCAGTGAGCCAAACAGTAAAAAGTGTTTTGCTAAAGAGTACCTAATTGGCCAGAATTGGCAAGGGCTTGCTGAAATTTAGACTCTGCGAGGTTTTTGTGCCTTTCATCTCCAGATAATGGAGAAAAAGGAGAGAAAGGACTACGAGGAGTTTTGGAATCAGGCAGATTCCTATTCCTATCGTCTCCACCAGATAATGGAGAGAAGGGAGAAAACGGACTACGAGGAGTTGAATCTCCATAAGGGCTGCCTGGTTGATCACGCATAGGATTCATCTCGCCTCGAGGTCCAAACCAAACTTATGGAAACACTTGATGATAAACCCAACACTGCTTCATTCTTTACCAACAACTCCTGAGACATGATTGATTGAGGGAACAAAAAAAAAAAAAAAAAAGAGCATTAGA
>NC_025691.1:23023543-23037404 GCF_000633955.1 Camelina sativa
AAAAAAAAAAAAAAAAAAAAGAGCATTAGACAAAATTCATAACAACACACAAACATAGAAACAGAAAACTAGAAAAAAAATCCCCAAAAGCACAGTTTCTTTTCTTTTTCGCCAAGTAAGAACATGATCAGATAAAACTATCTCCTATAATCATCATCGTAATCAGCTGTATTGTGCAATCAAAAATCTGAAAAATGCACTGCGACAGAGAGATCATTGTGATGAATTGAGAATATTCCCAAATTGAAAGCAGATGATACCAAGTCCCGACGATCAAAATTCAATTCGTTTCAAAGATGGGATTTTTTTATCTAATAATACCCAGTAAACTTCATATGATTTCACCCGTTGTACAGCATCGATCAATCGAGCAACACGCAAGCCAAACATAATAATCGAAGATAAGACAAAATAAAATAAAAACAGGAATGTGAGACGATCAAACAAAAGTCGCAACTTCAACCAATGCAAGAAAGAAGGAAACAAAGCTATTAGAAACGAACCTACCAGAAGATGAACAAAAAGGGACATTGGTGCAACAAGAGAAAGAAAAAACAAAAATCAACATCGACAGACCAAGTCAAAACACAGTTAAAGTCGCGATCAGCAAAACTGCAACATAGAAGAAAAGGAGGAAGAATAAGATGCGATCTTTTTGGTCTCTTAACCTTGAAATTTTCTCGGGAAAGATTGGAAAACGAACGTTGAGAAGGTCGAACTTGAGAGGAAAGCAGAGAGACGACGGAAGGAGACGTGACGGGAATGTGGGTTGATTTGATTTGATTATTATTAGCGATTATAGTAAAGATTATTATTATCTTTTTTTTTTAATTGATGAAAATTGAATACAACAGATAAGAAAAACAAATCCCCCCCCAAAAAAAAAGATTTTATTTGGGGATTGTGTACAGAGGGAGGGAGCGCGAATGTAGGAGGAAGGCAGTAAAACAACAACAATCTTCTCCTATCGTTTATGATTTTTTTGGGCTAAAATTGGAGGAAAAAAAAATCATTTACATAACAAGAGTGTTAACAGAAAAATTATGAATTGGAAATTATGAAACGATTTAACTTTATATAACTATGATTTGCAGATGTTACAACGACCAACGGACAAAATATAATACTATGTATCCATAGTCCATCCATGTTTGGTTTTGTTTTGGGCACCACGTCGAGTTTTATGGCTCTATATTTAACTTGGGGTCGTTTGCATTATAAAAAGAGTTACGTTATACTTTATACTCAAAATCATATAATTAACACTACAAATGTCGTACTGATATTTATTTATCACATTGAATTTTAATATATGATTATTAGTTTTTTTTAATTAGTGTTCTTACTTGTTTAGTGTTAGGATACTTATTAACCATTAAGAATCGATCTATCGCACTTTGACGTGTACAAATCAGAAGATATATACTGATACATGAATGCAAAACGAATTCCCGCATCTACCTTAAGCATATCTTCCGAGAAAAATAGTGTGTAAAAAGGATTTTGCACCGAAACTGAATCTTAGGTCAAATAGATTTGCACAGTTGCACTACGTATTCTTGGTACATAATATCTGGACTCCAGTGAGATACTCTCGTATGAATACACCGCTAAACATCATTTTAACATATATATGCATATATTTCGGATTTAAAAACCTCTTGCTAAAAAAAGCTTATCCTTCTTTTCGCCGGTCAACTTTACACTGGCCGATGAAAATATATATATCCCGATAGAGAGATAAAGCCTCTGAAGCCTATTGTACGTACGTGCCTCCACCTCAGAAACCGATACTCACTCGTCAATGAATATATTATATGTAAAATATATACCTTCACAATACATGAGATTCACGACACTATATTTTGATCGTAAAACCTATCTCATAAATATGTGCAGATTTCAACTTTGTTCGTAATATATTTATGGTATGTATATCATGTCTTTGTATATGTAAATAAAATGGTGGTGTAAGATGTAACATGTAAAGCAGAGGAACAAGTCTGATAAAGATGTTCAATGGTTTTTGTGTCATGTGGCGTAAAATTGTTGTTTTTCTTTAATTTATATAAAGTCTTCAAAATTGTTTGTTTCGTTGTTTCTTTCTTTTGGCTGCTTTATAATATGTAAATTAACGTTTGTGTGTATGGACGACGTAAACTGCAAAATTGCCAAAAAAAAAAAAAAAATTGAGGAAGTCAATTACAACCTCTTGAATTAATTTTATATATTGGCACGTCGCTTTACCACCACAAATCGCAATCAACTCCTTCCTTTTAAAGGACTCTAGAAATCCATGGCTCCCCTTATGTCAGATCCACAATAAATTATATATAATTAATTTAGTAGGTAGTAATAATATAAAAAGATTCAAATGGGTAAATGGCAATTGCAAACAAATGTTATTAGAAAATAGCAATGTAATATCTTGGGATGAAATTTCAGAAGATCCGCAACAATTCTACACTTTCAGTGACATATACTTTTTGAAAAATAATCAAATATGATATTAGATATAATAAATATTGTATGTTTTACCAAACTTCAAAGGACGTTTGTTTGAAGTTCCTCAAAAGGATATTGTCTGCATAAAAAATGATCTTATATATGCTATTATTGGAAATATAACTTTCTGCGTTTAAAGTGTCACACGCTGCGGTGCGGTTATGCAAACGCAAAAAAAAAGACCAAACAAAAATAAATGAGAGAAACCAAAACTGATAAAATTAGAAGGTGGGCTCCCGTAGAAATCTCTATAGAAGAGTGTTAACCAATCAGGGTGAAATAATGGGGATGGCCGTATATTTCATCCAATAGGAATGGAGAATTAAATCACCAATAGGTCCTACTTGAAGTTTCATTTTGATCCAACAACCACAGATTCTTTAATTTTCCGATTTTATTTTTAATATTGCCATAGAGCGCCACAAATTATTTTAATTGATAAGTTGATATTTACCATCTACAACAGTGTTTGCCGACAACAAAAACACTCATTTACAACAGTGTTATCTCCAAATTAACTGTGTATTACTTATTGCCACTGAATCCTAGAAACATGAGAGACAAAAAGTACATAGTTCATTCTCAAAATTCCTTGATTAAGACAATCGGGTATATGCTTAATTGTAAAAAATTAAGTAATGTATTTGATAGTCGAAAATTATTTAAAAATCCTTATTCCAAAATACAACTACATAGTATATGAATAAGATTGTTAGAGCTTAATTTCCATTACTATCTCCCTCTCCAAATAACTGAGACCACAAAATGCAACTATTTGTTTTAAAGTAGCACTCAAAAAATGAAAATACCAATAGAAATTCGAGACGTCACAGAGACCACCCATCCTTCGTTGCAAAACCATATAAAACAAACTCTTTGGTTCTTCTCAAGGCCTCTCTCCATTTCTTCAATTATCTCCCTTGTGTAATAAACACAAAGAGGTAACTATATATATAAAGATGGTGGTCGAGGTGGAGAGCCGAGCCGCTGGAGTGACGGGAGGGAAGACAGCGGCGCGTGGCTGCGACGTGTGCATGAAGAGATCTTCACGTGCTAGTTGGTACTGCCCAGCCGATGATGCGTTCCTATGCCAAAGCTGCGACGCTTCGATCCACTCGGCTAACAATTTGGCGAAACGTCACGAACGTGTCCGGTTACAATCATCCTCGTCTCCGGAGCTTCTGATGAAGACAAAGGCGACTGACAAAACTACGTCGGTGTGGTATGAAGGGTTCAGGAGAAAGGCAAGAACGCCTAGGAGCAAGCTGTTGCAGATTCAACATGTGAATAATTCTAACGATCCTCTTGTTCCGGAGCTTGGTGTAGAAGAAGAAGGGGTTTTCTCGTTTTCTTCTACAGACGAGAACGAAGAGAGTCTAAACTGTTGCGTACCGGTTTTTGATCCTTTCTCAGACATGGTGATTGATGATAACAGCTTCGGTTTAGTTCCTGATGGAGTCGATATCACCACTAGCAGCGGAGACTTGGGAGAGATCGAGAAGGCAATCATGGACGACGATGAAGGTTTAATTGGGTTCTTGCCGTTCGATATGGATCTTGGGGAAATCGTTATGGACGTGGAGAGCTTACTTGAGGAAGAACAACCTTTCTTGCGAGTCAAGGAATTAAACAGTAGTAGTGGACTCGTCAAAGAAGAGACTAACGTAGGGTTTGAGTTTGATAGTAAGGATTTGAAGAGGGTCAAAGATGAGGAAGAAGAAGAAGTCAAGTGTGAACATGGAGGATCAGATCAAGAAACATGTGAGGATGAAGATAGAAAGACGACTTTGTTTCTGAGATTAGATTATGAAGCTGTGATTAGTGCTTGGGATAATCATGGTTCACCGTGGGAAACCGGAATCAAACCGGAGTTTAATCTCGACGGTTGTTTGGTAATATCTCTTTCATCTCTATTTCGTTGACTTTGAGCTAATTAAGCAGATTGAAATATACGAGATTAACGTTTAAAGTCATTGATCCAGTTGGGAGGGAACAACACGTGTCCGTCACATGTGATGGGTGGGTTTGAAGAGCTAGCGTCGGCCGTCGGATCAGTGACACGCCAGCAAGGGAGAGACAGAGGAGGATCAGATGTGGAGAGAGAGGCGAGGATGTTGAGGTATAGAGAGAAACGGAGGACGAGGTTGTTCGCGAAGAAGATAAGATACGAGGTTCGCAAACTTAATGCCGAGCAGAGACCTCGAATCAAAGGTCGTTTCGTGAAGAGGACGTCACTTAATTTTGACGTCTTGTAATTTACTTTTAATCAGCAATGTATGATGATAATCAGTTATATTTGTTAATTGAGGTAACTGAAGTTACTGAACTATAATTGTAACTGAAAGATCTTGGGGTCGATGGTTGTAGTCGGCCCACTTATAATTTGAGAAGGAAAAATTTGTGGGTTCATCTTCCCTAGAATTTCGCAATACCGAACCGAATAGAGGTTTATGGATTTCGGTTGTTACGGCAAAATTGATCGACAACATTTATAATTAATTCGGTTTTCAGTTAGTTGGGTTTGGTTTTACTTCCGCCTTTTTTCACAATTTTCTTTCTTGATCGTTCTTCTTTCCACCTCTTCTCGGTTAATTCGGTTTTCCTGAACCAAATTAAATCTAGACCCTAGATTTTTACTTCAGCACTTATTTTTTTGATATGAAAGTTGTGAGTCTTATCGATTGAGATTGAGTGCGTAGAATTAAAATTTAATTTTATTATGATGTAATATAAATTTAAATTGTATTATGGATGAAGTTTGTGAACTTTAAATTATTATTTTTAATAAAAAGTTAAATAAAATAGAAATTAATATTTAGAATACTACTTAACATTTCACATATTTTTCTTATTCATACATACTTACGCGGACATAATCTAGTATAATAAAGTATATACCAAAATACCACTATAGAAATTAATTTATATATCTCTTGGACCCCAATAAAACATACAAGAATAAGAATATTGAATTTGATATATATATATATAACTAGATTATTGCCTCTTTATTTGGTTTTGTTTCGAGCATGGAAATATTAGATATTCTTACTAACACCTACATTAAAAAGTAAAACGATGACTTTTCGAAACCAAATTGAAAAAAACAATATTATCGGACTTATCAAACAAAATTGTCTCTTCATAAGTTTTTAGTTGATAACTTTGACCATGTGGGATGATTTTTAGTAATAACTTGTAAAAGTTAAAATTAATGTCATCATATATAGTGAGTGATGGAATTGGGCATATAGTAGTCACAAAATACCATAACTTTGAAATGTTTTCAAATTTCTTATAAAATTTAGTATATATGTTTATAAAGATGTTCCATGTTAAAATCATAACTATCTTTTAACACTTAAATATACCGAGTTGGCTTTGTTAAGGACAACAACAAAGTTACAAAATAGTCAAATGGGACATGAAAAAGATATTGAACACCTATTGTACATGTTTCAAATTCCTTGTTTTTACAATATTGTTAATATACAAGTTTCCCTGATTCTCCGTCGCATACATCATCACCAAATTTAGCCGAAGACCGTCGCTCGGCGATTCTTTTTTTTTTTTTTTTTCAAATAACGTTTCTTCGCAATGGGAACAGCGTGTGAGATAATGGCCTCTTCCGATCTCTCTTTCACAAGTTTGATTGCGGCCACTCTCTCAGTCGTCTTCGTCATCCTACCCGCCTTCGTCTCCGTAATCTGAATCCATGTAAACCATTATTAGTGATTTTTATATATTTTTTATTTTTCTCTTTAACTAATCGGAGAATAAGAAAATTATTAATATGAGTTGGGTGTTTAATATAGCTTCGAAATGCTGACATGTCAACTATTTATTTCCTCCCTTGCCGCATTTACATTTTTTTAAAAAAATCTAATTTTATTATAATGTAATATACATCGAAATTGTATTCTGAGATGAAGTTTATGAACTCTAAATCATTTTTTTTCTTTTTATAATAAAATATAAATTAATATTTAAAATACTTCTTAACATTTCATTCATGCGTATTTACCCGGACCTAATCTACTATAATATATATACTAGTATACCACTAAAGAAGTTAATTTATATATCTCTTGGACACCAATACGTAAGACATGCAGGAGTATTGAATTCGATATATATAAAGCTAGATTATCGCTTCTTTATTTGGTTTTGTTTTGAGCATAAAAATATTAAATATTCTTACTAACACATTAAAAACTAGAACGATGACTTTTCGAAACAAAATTGAAAGAAAAACAGTATTATCGGACTTATCAAACAAAATTGTCTCTTCATAAGTTTTTTAGTTTGATAATTGTGACCATGTGGGATGATTTTAGTAATAACTAGTGACTACTCAAAATTATTTTCATCATATATAGTGAATGATGGAATTGGGGCATATAATAGTCACAAAATACCATAACTTTGGAATGTTTTCAAATTTCTTGTAATATTTAGTATATATGTTTGTAAAAATGCCCCATGTTAGAATCATAACTGTTTTTAAGAACTTAAATATATATATTGAGTTGGCTTTGTTAAGGGCAACAACAAAGTTACAAAAATAGTCAAATGGGAGATGAAAAAAATATTGGATGTACATGTTTGAAATTCATTGTTTTCACAGTATTAAAAAAGCATCATCATCATTTTTTTTTTTTTTTTTTTTTACATGAAGCTTGTGGATGTTGATAAAAAAGTTGGTTCGGAGAAATTGACGCTCATTGATCTTGATATAAAGAAGAAGTACACTCATATGGGGTTCAGTGGTTGGGAACTCATAGGCTCCGTCGGATCGTGGGCAGTGATGCATCACAGGGATACACAATCAGTCCGTCTACACAACATTCTCAATTGCATAAAGATTGATTTACCTTGCAATTCCAAGAGATTTTCAACCACTGATTTGCACCACATCTTCAGATTGTTTACTTGTAGATGCTACCATATTTTTTTAATTTTACATCCATTTGATGCTACCATATTTTTAATTTTACATCCATTTGATGTTTACTTGTCGAACCGGACCAAACCGAATAGAGGTTTTTAAATTTCGGTTTGGATTCGGTTATTAAGGCAAAATTGATCGACAGCATTTACAGTTAAAATTCGTTGTAAGTTGGTTCGGTTCGGTTTTCCTGACCCTAAATTTTACTTCCGCCTCTGTTTTTTTTTTTTTCACGATTTTCTTCTTCTCCATCCTTCTTTCACGGCTTCACATCGACGACGGAAGTATCTCAGGTCTCACATCGACGGAACGGAAGTGTCACTGAGACCAGTTCTCACATCGAATAATTCGTCTCTGCTTCATCTCTGTTTGGTGAGAGGTGAGAATTAATTATTATTATTATTTTTTTTTTGATTTTTCATCTTCTGCTTCATCTCAACTTCGTCTATGTTCTTCTCCAATTCTATTAATCCACCGCCGTGTATTAGTTGTTGTGCAGTTGTCTTAATCCATTTAACTTCACAGAATAAATGCGATAGTTCACGCCATGAGTAAATACGAGCGAAAGAACTCGACGGGGAACTCAATCACCGTCACCAAGCGGAAGCGATGTTCGATTTCGAAATCGTCGTATAGACATGAGTCAATAACCCTAAAACCTCACCGTCCTCTTGCGCCGGGATCAAGCCGGCGTAGTTGTAAACCAGTTAGGCCTACCAAATCTTCTCGGCGGCGGCGAAAGAGAACAAAGGAGATAATCTCGAGTTCCGGTGAGCGCGAATGGGTGTTTTCCGCTACCAATTTTGAAAATCTCCAAGGTCTGTGCAATTGCAATCTCCACGGAATAATAAATGATTAATTCACCAAGTATCACATTCCTTTTTTTTTAAAATTTTGTTTTTTTTTTCTTTTCGATTTTCAGATAAAGTAGTTTTAGTTTCGTACAATCTACTTGGTGTTGACAATGCGTCCAACCACATGGACTTGTATTACAACGTTCCCCCGAAGCACTTAGAGTGGAGTAGACGGAAACATCTCATCTGCAAGGAGATTAGTCGCTATAATGCAAGCATCTTATGTCTTCAGGCAAGTTCCAGGGGTTTATGTATCTCCCTTACGTATGGTTCATTACTCTCTTGTTGAGAAATGTGTTCTCTTTATTAATAAAATAACAGTGGAACTGCCTAGAGCTACTATATGTTGAGAAGAGCTTATTTTAGTTCCATTTATTTCCAAAGAGAAGTCTGGTTGCATTCTCATGTTCCAATTTTACTGCAGGAGGTTGACCGTTTTGATGATCTCGATGGTATTCTTAAAAATAGGGGATTTCAAGGTGTTCACAAGGTATATACGAGTCAAAAGATTTTATTACCTCTTATGCATTGCTGGTGCCGTTTTCATATATCTAGTGTTATTTTAGAGTCGGACTGGAGAAGCGAGTGATGGTTGTGCTATATTCTGGAAAGAGAAATTGTAAGTTCTGTTGTTTCCATTTAGGGTCATTTTGTATGTGTGGTGGGAACTGGGAAGTCTCTATATGCCGGAGTCAGGAATCTAGCCATTTGAATTGTCTAAAGGGAATAATTCTCTATTGGAGCGAGGGAAATCATATATCTTCAAGTTCTTTTTAGTCTCTGTTCATGTTGTGTGATGTTATCAGCTTTGACATTGCCTTCACAATTGTATATAGTTATAACGCTTAAAGTTTCGTTTTCTAATTGTTTCTCAGTGTTGTTTATTTTGTTAGACTCTTACTCTCTGGTTTCATCATTCGTGATATATTTCTGTTGTGAGTGCAGATTTAAACTTCTAGACTATCAACATATAGAGTTTGATAGATTTGACATGCGAAACAATGTTGCTCAACTTTGTGTTTTAGAGGTATGCACCATTTAAAGTAATTGCTTTATATTCGTCTCCTCTGATTTTCCTTAGTTATAGGAGCACACAAAGATATGAAAGATGCATCTTCATTGTTGGGGTTATTTTAGATTTTTTACCCCTCCTGTTGTGTTTGCAGAAATGCTAATTACTCAATTTTCGATAGTTTCATCCTTGTCAATTAATTTATTTTATTTGATTGTCTACTACGGAACAGATGAACCATAAAGACCCAAAGTCTAAATTAAGTATACGACCTTCAGAGTATGTCTGAGTTCTCTTCTGATTCCCTTACTGGAGTGAATATTTATGTTACTGTTAAGATCCTTACTAAATTTTATGCTCGCTCTCATGTTTCGTTGTCTGATATTTGAAACATCTTTAAGTCCTCGACGGCTTGTAGTTGGGAATATACATGTCTTGTTCAATCCTAAGCGTGGGGATATCAAGCTAGGCCAAGTATATCATGCTAGATCCCTACAAAATTCTGATGAAACTCGTTTATCCTTAGAATCTGTAGAGCATTGTTGTCGCTACTGAGTTTGGAAATGTCAGTTCTTTAGTTGGTAGTATTTGATGTATATATCAGTACATCTATGCCTGGCAGTATAGATGAAACTTCATTGAAATTCTAGTAGCTCGCTCATTTAGTTAATAGTTGATATGTCATAACTTTTAGGTAAGACTATTTCTGGAGAAGGCTTACAAGTTATCACAAGAATGGGGAAATATTCCAGTGGCGATTGCTGGTGATCTGAATAGCACTCCACAGGTTATCTCTTTACCAACTTTTGTCACAGATTTAGCTGATAGTGTTCTAAAACTTAATCTTGAAATGCTGGACAGAGTGCAATCTACGATTTCATAGCTTCAGCTGATGTGAGTTCCATTGAGGGTCCTGGACTCTTTCTTTTACAACTTTCGTTGTCAACATTTTTTTCCTTTCTTTGCTGGAAATGTTAGAATAAACTCTATATTTTCCTTTTTCCAGTTGGATACACAATTACACGATCGCAGGCAAATTTCTGGTCAGTCTGAAGTGGAACCAAAGAAGAGGTCATTTAGAAAACGGTATGCAGTTAGGTAATTTGATACTCACCGAGATCTTTGGTTTTCTGGGTAATGTGTCTGCGTTCCCTTTCGGTTCACCTGATGAACTGATAGATTACTTATCTCTTCTTTGGTCTGTGCTTTATCAACTAGGTATTCCTCAGATCTTATCTCAATTTAGTCTAACTTAACAACTTCCCCTCTCTTCAGTGCTGCAGTATCCGCATCCGGATCACTACCCAATGCATGGAGCAAGGAAGAACTACAGTTTGCAACTGGTGGTCAAGCAAGCACTCATGTCCAACATCAACTGAAGCTTCATAGCGCATATAGTGGAGTTCCTGTAAGTGTTTTTGTTTCTTGTTCTCGACTTCTGGGCGTATCGAAAGCATTGAAATCTGTATTACAGGAATGCTAAAATAGGTTTCCCTTACCTCAAGAATAGAAAATCCATACAAACTCAGAACGCCGTTAGGAGCTGTGGCTTTCTTTTCTAATAGATACTGTGAAACGTGCATATTGTATGATGTTGTAGCTTTCCTTTTAGTATGCTAAAACCTGAGATCTTCAGGGTACTCATAGAACGAGAGATCAACGCGGTGAACCATTGGCAACAACATATCATTCCAGGTTCCTGGGAACAGTTGATTATATATGGTAAGTCTGTTTTGATATCATTGATTAGAGCTTTTGATTATATATGGTTAAGTCTGAGGTGATATATGCTTATGTTATTTTATACAATCCCAAACATTAATCTGAGGAATTGAAATCAGGCACACAAAGGAACTTGTTCCTGTCAGGGTTCTTGAAACCTTGCCAACTGATGTTTTGACAAGAACATGCCGACTACCAAGTGAGGTATCATATGTTTTTTTTAGGTCAAGTAGTGGCTAACTATCTTTTCTTTTCTGAACCTTTGCTTGCTTGAGTTAATAATTTCCCTATAAAGACTGGAAAATCTCTGTTCAATTTAGACGGTAAAAAAATCGTGATTGTTGGGAGAGTTGCCTACAAGTTTCTGACTGATGCAAATTTGCAGAAATGGGGAAGCGACCATCTTGCTATCGCATGTGAACTCGGCTTTGTCAATGACTGACGAGGAGACTAAAGGGTTTAGCACCAAACATTTGGACCTAGTCACCTATCTTGGCCATTTGAGGCTTTTGAATGCTAAAGGAGGCCTGTGAACCAGAGCTTTGAAGTAGATTCAGTAATATTTGTAACTACGCAAATTTTAGGCAAAGCACCCAACACATAGAGTTGCTTACTTGAAACTGTTTCCAATATTTACTGTACCAACACACAATTTGATGGGTAAAGTACCTACCCACGAATTGTACCTACTCTTTCTGGTTTAAAAAAAGTTAATACCAAAATCGTATGTTTTCGGACGTGTACCTATGAGGAGCGAGGATCCATTTTGCTACAATAAGCAAACAATGTAAGAGGCGTTACGTAAAAATGTTCAATCCCAATTAGGGCTCTTCGCAAGTGTGATTGGATGCTAAATAAATCAAAAGACCCACACGGTATTATCAAAAGAGTCGTAAGCATTTTCTCTGTAAGTGTTGGGATAACATTGGGTAACGCAAATCGGCAATTATAACAACAGTTAGCACTAAACACATCTCTATTTAAATCCCTCTCTTTCTTCTCTTGGCTCCACCAAATAATAACCATTCCGGCAAAAACAAGAAAGTTAACTAAAGTGTCATTATGACATTGAGAGTATCGGAGGAATAGAACATTCCTACAAAGACTCATGTCTTGATCTTTCCATTTCCGGCGCAAGGCCACCTGATTCCCCTCCTCGACTTCACGCACCGCCTAGCTCTCCGAGGCGGCGCCGCCTTAACCATAACAGTCTTACTCACCCCAAAGAACCTCCCTTTCCTCTCTCCTCTTCTCTCCGCCGGAGTTAACATCGAAACACTTATCCTCCCTTTTCCTTCTCACCCTTCGATCCCTCCCGGCGTCGAAAACGTCCAAGACTTACCTCCTTCCGCCTTCCCTTCAATGATCCACGCGCTTGGTAATCTCCACGCGCCGCTTCTCTCTTGGATTGCTTCTCACCCTTCTCCTCCTGTAGCCATCGTCTCTGATTTCTTCCTTGGCTGGACCCAGAACCTCGGAATCCCTCGTCTCGAATTCTCTCCCTCCGCTGCTATCACTTGCTGCATCCTCAATACGTTGTGGATCGATATGCCCACCAAGAAACACGACGATGACGATGACGAGATCCTCGAGTTTCCCAAGATCCCGAATTGTCCGAAATACCCTTGGTCTCACGTCTCTTCGATTTACAGAAGTTACGTTCGCGGAGATCCAACTTGGGAATTCGTGAGAGACTCGTTTAGAGACAACGTGGCGAGTTGGGGACTCGTCGTCAACTCTTTCACCGCCATGGAAGGTGTTTATCTCGAGCATCTTAAGCGTGAGATGGGCCATGATCGTGTATGGGCCGTAGGACCAATTCTTCCAGTATCCGGTGATAATCGCGGTGGGCCGAACTCGGTTTCTGTCGATCACGTGATGTCGTGGCTAGACGCACGTGAGGATGACCACGTGGTGTACGTGTGCTTTGGAAGTCAAGCTGTTTTGACCAAGGAGCAGACTCTTGCGCTCGCTTCTGGGCTCGAGAAAAGCGGCGTTCATTTCGTATGGGCCGTAAAGGAGCCCGTCGAGGAAAATTCGACACGTGGAAACATCCTAGACGGCTTTGACGATCGTGTGGCTGGGAGAGGTCTGGTGATCAGAGGATGGGCTCCACAAGTGGCTGTGCTACGTCACCGAGCCGTGGGAGCGTTTCTAACGCACTGCGGTTGGAACTCCGTGATGGAGGCGGTTGTCGCGGGCGTTTTGATGCTGACGTGGCCGATGAGAGCAGACCAGTACACAGACGCGTCTCTTGTGGTCGACCAGCTGAGAGTGGGCGTGCGTGCTTGCGAAGGACCAGACACGGTTCCTGACCCGGACGAGTTAGCTAGAGTTTTCGAAGATGCCGTGACCGGAAAGCAAACGGAGAGGATCAAAGCGGTGGAGCTGAGGAAAGCAGCGTTGGATGCGGTCCAAGAACATGGGAGCTCCGTTAAGGATTTAGATGGGTTTATCCAACATGTCGTTAGTTTAGGACTAAACAAATGATTTTGGTCAATCAAAGTTCAAATTATGGTCTATTTTTTCTTTTCCTTTAATATGTTTCTCACACGACTGTATTAAATTGTTGTATTGTGGAATTTATGATAATTTCGATTTATGTTAAAAAAAAAAAAAAAAAAAGTAAAGAAGCGGGCCAAGTTGGATCGGGTCGGGTTTAATAAGACCCGAAATTTGTTTTTCCTTATCTTCTTCGAATCTCTCGCTTCTTCCCTCTCTCTCTCACACATATCCACACAACAAAAAGAAATGGCTCTCACCGTGAGCAGCGGTGGCGGAGGAGCTAGAATCCATTGTAAAGACCTAACGGATTCTTCT
>NC_025691.1:23038064-23077176 GCF_000633955.1 Camelina sativa
CTCTCTCTCACACATATCCACACAACAAAAAGAAATGGCTCTCACCGTGAGCAGCGGTGGCGGAGGAGCTAGAATCCATTGTAAAGACCTAACGGATTCTTCTCGTAATCCTTTCTTCACCTTCCGACTCGTAAACTTCCCTTCTCCGTCAAGAACCCGTCACCACGTTGTCTCTGCCGCCAAAAAACCTTCCGCACAGACCGGTCGGTTCGACAGCAAGAAGCGTCGGAGCCTCGTCCCCACTACGACGACCAAGGATCAGCCGGAAGAAAACAACGGCGTTTACGACGGCGAGAATCCGCCGTCTCAGATCGAAATCAGCTTGGAAGACGACGGTGGAGATAGGACGGTTGTGAATACTCGATTCAGAGGTGATCCAAAAGACGCGCCGGTATTTGCGATTAAGGATCTTCCTGGGCTTGAAACAGATCCTTGGGAAGGTGAGAAGTGGGATGGTTTAGGGTTCTTCGTTCAGTACTTATGGGCTTTCGGAATCCTCTTCGCGGTAACATTTCAATACTCATAATTCAATTCCTCTCAACTTAAGTTAAGTCAATTTAATTCACAATGGTGTTCAATGTTTTGACAGCTAATCTCCGGTGGACTTGCGGCGGGGACGTATAATGAAGGTGCTACGGATTTCAAAGAGACGCCAGTGTATAAAGAGGCGATCCAATCTCGTGACCTTCTTGATGAAGCAGAGAGTTCCAACTCTGAAGATGTGTTCGAGTCCAACCCAACAGAAGTGGCGCCTAGTTTGGAATAGTGTGATCAGTTCATTCAGTGTTTAGAGAAAGGATTATAAAGACTGAACCTTTTTTTTGCTTTTTGGGGGTGTTTTAAAACAGCCATATTCCAAGTTGATCTTGTTTGGTTGTGTTTATAATGTTACAGAATTAAAAGCTAAAAGGAAGCGTATTGTTCTTCATTGTTCTGTTTTTGTGATTTCATTTCAAGAACTGCTTACTCTTTCGGAAACATACCAATAACGTAGAACAATAAAGTCGATGTTAAATTCATAGAGAAAATACAACATGAGAGAGTAACTAAATATGAGATGGTAGTTTAATGCAGACGGACTCAGATGAGGAGGAGAGTGGCTGGTAGAACCGCTGCGAGTGCAAGGATGATAAGGTGAGTCTCAGACTTGGAGCCGGAGGATCTCAAACCATAGCCTAATCCCATAAAACTGGTGGGTCTTGGGTCCATTTGAGCCACTGGAGACGCTGAATAAAGTGAAAAGTAACAGTTTTTGTTGAGTGTTAATTGTTTTGATGTTTTTGGTTTTAGCAGACACTGAAAACTTTGGTAAAAAGTGGCTTACCTGCGACCCAAGAGTTGTTCTTTCTACCTAGAGAGATTTGAGAACCATTTGAGCTAGAAGGTGGTGGAGCAACAGAGGAGGAAGGTGGTGGAGCAACAGAGGAGGAATCACTAGGCACCCCTCCTACTATAAACAGAAAACACTTTCATAAGCTTCATGAAAACAGTGAATCTCACAGAAGACAAAGTAGAAGTGTCGTTTACGTACCAGGGGCGGTGGAGGAGGAGGAGCAAGAAGATGAATTGGCTGGAATGTTGCAAAGTGGAGGCAATTGTAGAGCAAGAGTTTGATTGATAGGAAAAGCAGGGGATAAAGTAGATGTGTTGTTGAGGAAGAGACAGAGACAGTTTGCTTCTTGGTTATAGATCTGGTTTAAGCTGTCACAGCAAGGCTGAGCCGGAAGCTGGACAAAGCCTTGAACGAATGGACCACATGGAGCTAAGGAAAGCAGTCTGGAGGCACATGTAGATGGTACTTGAGCGAGAACCAGTCGGAGAAAGAATGGTGACAACAAGGAAACTAGAAGAGTGATGAAGGGAGTAGAAGAAGCCATTTTCTCTAGGAGATTTAAGTTTTCTTTCTTCTTTGTTTTGTAGATAGTAGGGGGTCTTTTGGAGTACTTAAGGCTAGAATCAATTGGTTTGGTGTGAGACGGTGGATAGGTATTGTTATTGCACACATGATGTGTGTCAAATTGGTTCATGTTTGTGTATTATTTGAGTTCATTCGCAATTGATGTTTCTTGTTTCGTGTTTGACCAATAGAAGAAAGAAAGCTACCAGAATCCCATTAACCAACTCTTTAGCACATTTATTAAGTGTTTATTTATAAATTAGAACTGGGAGACTTAGCCAACAAAGTCGTTGTAGTATAGTGGTAAGTATTCCCGCCTGTCACGCGGGTGACCCGGGTTCGATCCCCGGCAACGGCGTATATTTTTTTTTCACATTTTTGATTAGTCCTTTTATTTTCAGGTTCTTTAGTTTTAGTCCCTCTAAATTCAGGCTTTTCGTTTCAGTCCTTTTCTTCTTTATTAATAAGAAGTGAAATCCTGAGGCAAAGTGAAATCCTGACAAAATCAAACTTACTTTCAACAGTTACTTCCGTTTCATTCTTAGAAGACCCTCCGACGAATTCACGAAGCTCCGGTAGAGAAAAACCACTCTCCGCCACTCGCATTCTCGGCAGCCATATACGGCGGAGGTAAGTTTTATTTGATCCCTCCCTTAATTCAGTTAGCAACATCTTTTTCCTTTTCGCTTGAGTTCGTCTCGTCAAGGTCTTAACTTTTTTTTCTGTGGTGGGTTTCGTATCTGTTGGAAAGATGAAGTGTCAGCTATTGTAGTTGACTTGGGTTCACACACTTGCAAAGCTGGTTATGCCGGAGAAGATGCCCCCAAAGCCGTGTTCCCCTCCGTAAGTCTTAGTTTCTCATTCCTCCAACTTCCTTTGTTTGCAATTGACTTTATTTTCCTTAAAGTTAGGTTCTTTTTAGTGTGGGGCAAGCAATTCGAGAAAGTTCAGGGTTTTTTTTTGATGTTGTTGTGATGATGTGTCATAAGGTTGTTGGAGCAATAGATGGAACTGGAATGGATATTGATGATGCTGCTAATGTGGAGGATGCAAAAGCCAATGTCGTGGAGTCTGATAATGAAAAGGGCAAACGGAAGCTTTACTTTGGGTCTCAAGCTTTGAATTATCGCCGTGATCAAATGGAGGTCAGGGTTTTTGTTATGAACTAATGTTACAAACTTCAAGCTGGTTAAAATCGAGGGATGATTTTCTTGTTTCTCCATGTGTGTGTGTGCTCCAGATAGTGTCACCCGTAAAGGATGGAATTGTAACTGATTGGCATATGGTGGACAATGTATGGGACCATGCTTTTAGGTAACTCGTATAATCTATAGTCTTTTTTTGTCTTGATTGTTTTAACGTTTTCATTACCATTTGCGGTTGGTTGATGAACTCATATGTTTTAAATTTTATTTGTTTAGGAATTGTCTAATGATTGATCCCAAGGAGCACCCGATGCTGCTAGCAGAGCCCCCTTTGAATTCACAGCAGCAAAGAGAAAAGTCTGGTTTCTCTATCTTATATCAATGTTGTTTTCATCTTGGAATCTGGAACTTATTATCTCTTATGTATCATATGTCTAACAGGGCGGCTGAGATAATGTTTGAAAAATACAAAGTGCCAGCATTATTCACAGCAAAAAATCCGGTATTTTCATTTACCTTGTGCTATCACTTTTTTGATATTGGTGTAATGGTGTTGTTTATTCTAGATTCTGAAATGTCTATTTCCGTTTTTTTACTTTCCTACTGCTCTTGCTTCGCATGCTAGGTTCTTGCATCGTTTGCTTCGGGGTGAGCTACTTCTTTGGTTGTTGACTGGTAAGACCAGTGGACGTTCGACTTTTTTTGAATTTTTCTTCTGTGCCATGTCATTCTGTTGTAACTTTTTTTCTCAGTGTGGTATGGTTAAATCTTAAAGACTTGTGAATTAATCATATTTTCAAGTTTAGATCCTCTATATTGTCTTATGCAATTGGAAGCAGTGCTTGTAGACTTGTAGTTACCTTCTTGCTAAAGAATATTCTCCACTCTTTTATCATTTCTGTTTAAATAAAAAAAACTACGTAAAATAGGCTTTTCATATACATTAAAAAATAGGTGAAAGGGTACCTTAATTACGGTTTGTATGATTCTTCTGGGAAGCACTGATCGTATACACACTTTTCCCCCTTTCAGTGGTGGAGGATCCACGACTATTTCACCAGTGCATGACGGTTATGTTCTTCAAAAGGTATATGTATCACTCAATTTGGTAGTAGGTAGTAGTCAAGTCTGTGTGTATGCTGGTTCTATTGTTTCGATTTGTTCCTGCTGGAAAAAGTCTGCCCATATTTTATTTCATTCCTGATCTGTGCATTTTGGAAAGTCCCATTTTTTAAACAGTAGTGTAGCGCTGAATTGTGATATGTTATCATCCGTTTCATAACAAAACTTTTATTCACAGGCTGTCATATCATCTCCAATTGGTGGAGACTTTCTCACTGATTGCTTACTGAAAAGCTTGGAGAGTAAAGGAATTAAAGTAAGTTACAACTATTGTCGCACCAATCTGGAGCCAGTTCTTTTGATCTTTACTGGTTCCTTCTTTTGCAGATAAAACCTAGATACTCTTTCAAGAGAAAGGAAATACGACCAGGAGAATTTCAGGTAATTCTGTGCTTCTGAGTTACATATACGTTTAAACTGCAGCTTTCAATCTATCATTCGAAAAATAAATCTGTATGTTAGTGGCACAGTAGATGTGGTTCTTTTTAAAGGCAATGAAACTGAAGAGTCAGAAAATTTATATCTCACTTCACCCCTTCGAGTCCTTGCAGGTTACAGATGTAGAAGTTCCTGATACCACAGAAAGCTACAAACTCTTCTGTCAGGTCTGTAATTAATATTAGTTCCCTCCTTTTAAAACCTTTTTTGCTTTCTGACTTGGTGGTTTAATTTATTTAACAGAGGATGATAGTAAGTGATATCAAGGATTCTATTTGTCGAGTTCCAGACACTCCCTATGATGGTATGACTTTTTCCCTGTTTTTCTTTGTTCTAATTCATTTGCTATTCGTCACAATTTAGAGTAGTTGGAGAAATCTAGTTTCTGCTTGATCATTGGTTATATAGTATAATATTAATTTGGGTCATCTCACACCTTACATGCAAGCTGAAATGTTCTGCTGCTTAGAAGACACAGGGACAAAGATACCTGAAAGTGTAATGAATAGTAACTTGCTTTATTAGCCTGATATTTTAATTTTCTTTTCAGACAAATCATATTCGAACATTCCAACGACGTCTTACGAACTTCCTGATGGCCAGTAAGCCCCAGTTTATCTGTTTCTTCTTGTTGTTATTTTTGCTCCAAATGTAAATGCTTTGAAGCATAAGTTTAAATTACCGACTACTACTATTTTTGACATAGAGGCAGTATTCATTTTTTTCCTCAGGAAACTTGATTATTCTCTCTATTCAATCACATCATCTTATTAACTCCTGGCTTGAAATACAGAACACTTGAAATTGGTGCTGATAGATTCAAAGTCCCTGATGTTATATTCAATCCTTCCATAGTTCAGGTAACTTTTGTGATAAAACTTTCGCCTCTACCAATGTGTTAGATCATCTTTCTCTTGTGCTCCCAGTTTCCCTCTGATTTTCAGTCAAAAGGCTTTTTCTTTAATTACCACATTTTTGTTTTCCTGCAAATTACTAGACTATTCCTGGAATGGAGAATAACACAGACATGCCTCATTCTGTTCGAGGGTTACCACACATGGTACGAGTATTTTCTTTACCTGTACAATCCCACTTCCCTTTTAATCAACCAAAAGATTTTTAAAAAAAAAAAAACACTTTTCCAATTCTACAGGTCATAGAGAGCATCAGCAAATGTGATGCTGATATACGCAGAGAGTTGTATAGTAGCATACTGGTAAAAAGAAAACTAATTCAAATCTGTTATTTTCCATTAGCTGAATCTGTAAAATATAATATCAGTGCCATTCCTTTCTCCTTACTTGTTGCAGCTGGCTGGTGGAACATCATCGATGCAACAACTTAAAGAACGCCTCGAGAAGGACTTGGTAGAAGTAAGGCTCTCTCTCTCTCTCTCTCTCTTTTATTTTTTCTTATCCCAGTTAGTATAGGCTGTCTTATAATATACAAAATATGGCTAAAAATAAGATGTTGGCTTTCTTGTAGGAATCTCCTCAATCAGCTAGAGTTAAAGTGTTGGCAAGCGGTAACACAACAGAAAGGAGATTCAGGTTTGAACAAAACAAAGAACTACTTCTTCCTCTCTTAGAGGCTTTTATAATATATGTTTCTTTTGGTAAAGCGAATGGGCTATATATGTGCAGTGTGTGGATAGGAGGGAGTATATTGGCAGCACTAAGTTCATTCCAGCAAATGTGGTTCTCCAAGTCTGAGTAAGTGACACATTGGATTTGTTGTGTAGATCTGAACTCGTAAGCTCGGTTTTGAATGTGTACATGACAGGTATGAAGAGCATGGAGCTTCTTACATACAGAGGAAATGCCCTTAAAAGCTGATTGAGATCAAGAAATTTGTTCGATTGGTGGGTGTAATAATATATTAGTAGTTCGGGTTGTAGAGATTATTTATCTTTATAATTTATGTAGGATATGCAAATTTAAGTCGGTAAAGCTAAAACACGTCTTCAATGAAGCAACAAGCACTTGTTAGGAATACGTGTGTGTGTGTGTCTTTTGGTAAAATTGACCTTATCCGTCTCCAAACGTTGTTGGATTATAAAAAAACGTGTCGTAATTTTTTGTCACATTAAACTATATCCAATGATATAAATACACATGTTAACCATTCGATATGATCCAATAATGTAAATCCACGTGTCAAGCATCTGGTCTCTCTCTCTCTCTACACAGATCCTTCCTCTGGACGGCAAGAATCGCCGACTTTAATCGGGATTCTCTCTCTGATTCTCCCAATTTTTGGAAATTTTGGATTCTGGGATCGCGCGGTTCTTGTGGGTCTTTGCGTTTTCCTTAATATCGGCAATAAATCTATAGAGATCGCGCGATTTAGTCAATTTCTCAAGCATCGAGATTTCTTCTATTCTCGAAAAAAAATTTTGTGCTTGTTTTTTTTTTTCAGGTGGATAAAGTTTTTTTCTTCTTTCTTTCTCTTTGTCGTTTTCCTGGAAAATTTTGCGGCATAACGACGATAAATCGACGAATCGGATTGTGTTTTCGTTCAAAAAATTTCTGATTCAAAAAAAAAAAGGAGTCATGCAACGGATCGTAGACAACGCTCTCGCTGTTACCAAAGAGTGAGTTTTTTCTCTTCTCGTATCACTGCATTTATAATTTCTTAGTTGATCTTGATCTCTCCGTGAAAGATAGATTTTGCTTTAAAAAGTTAGTTTGTGTTTTTGGTTCAGTTGTTCTTTGGGTTATTAAGTCATCGATCCTCCTCTTTGTGTTGGTGGATTATGTTGTTCTTGTTAGACTAATCCTATTTCTATCATAGTATCGTATTCTTATTCTCATTCTTTTTGGGGTTTGTCTTCTTGTTAGAGATGTTCGTTCTAACAAGCCTAAACTAACTATGCTTTCGGGTTATGTTTTGACTTTTAGTGCAGATCAGTGAAAACTGTTACATATGAGTCTTTGAATAACATTGCTAGATGCATTAACGGTGTATCTGCTCTTTTGTTGACCCTTCTCCCTGGTAAGGCTAATATTCTTGAAGGTCTTCATGGCTGGGAACTCAGGCCTACGTTTCGTGGACCACGTTTACCTCGCTGGATGCATAAGTATAGTTTCTTCCTGATTCCTTTGATGATTCTTCTTCTTCTTCTTCTGTTGTTGTGATTCTTCTTCTTCTTCTTCTTCTTCTTCTTCTTCTTCTTCTTCTTCTTCTTCATATATATACTATGCTAATTTTTACTCTGTTCCAATTTCGATGGCAGTGGGGTCTCTTCTTTCAATGAGTTCATTCATGAGCTTTCTGTTGATTCTGATACTTCAAGCTTGGACTATTCTTCTGGAGAAGATAGTGATGGTCCGCTGCTGCCTGCATCACCATCATCTCAAAGCTCACGCCTCTCTTGGGCCAGCGCTTCTGCTAATTCTGAATGCCACTGGACTGAGTGGATTACCTTCATTCTTTGGTGGTTGATTTTTCCTCTACGGATATTGCTGTGGATACCACAATATTTCACGAGTTTGTTCTTTAAACGAAGTTCAAGAGCTCCTTCGAGCCCAAGAAGACACCAACATTCATCTAGACCTCGTATTAGCAAGACCAACTCTAGCAAAGACCATGATGTTCCCAACAGAGCTACTGATCGAAGACGCGGAGTTATTGAGGTTTGTGGATGCACTAACAAATATATTCAATATGTTCCTCTGGAAAGCCTCTTAATGTCCTTTATTTTTTCAGGATCTTCATCTTGCTATCGAGATATGCATAGAAGCAATATTTGATTTTTTTCACAAGGCTACGCATCTTCTCCTTTCTCCATCAGAAGCTTTCGCAATATTGTTTTCTTGGTTCTCACCTTCCAGTCACAGCTCTAAAAGACACCATGGTGACGTTTCAGATGATGAAACTGTGCTGACTGCTACTTTAGGAGATACAGATCCATCTCCCACGGAAAGGCCCGTAGAACAGCCCACACACTTATACAACTCTATGAACACAGATACCCGAACGTGTAAAGATGTCATAACAGAGCTGGGGTATGTGCAGATTCAGTATCTCATGTTTATATTTGTTTTTCTCTTTCTCAAGTATTTGATATTTACTTAATTTCTCTCTTACATTTGGTAGGTATCCTTACGAAGCTATTCGTGTTGTTACATCTGACGGATATGTTCTTGTCTTGGAGAGGATACCAAGGTATAACTTTCTTGTGAGATATTATGCTCACTCGGGTATCCTTTCCATTCCTGTTTTATTGTCTCTTTTTTAAAATGTGATTGTTGAATGCTTCCCTTGTCTTTGCAGACGCGATGCAAGGAAAGCTGTTTTTTTGCAGCATGGGGTTTTGGATTCTTCGATGGGGTAAGTTTCATGGTTTAGTTCTTAGATGACTCGTAAACTTTGCAAACTTAGTAAGCTGAATATAGGTGAGGAAGTATTATTTTCTATATTCTTGTAGCATAAAATTCCAGGTGTGTTTCTATTTTCCCGACGCTATACCCGAGTGGAAATTTATTTTCATAATTTGTTCCCCTCATACTTTGCATGTGTGTTTGATTTTCTCAAGACACAAGATTAGATTTCGGAAAATCTTTTGGTGAGATTAAGAGGGATAGTGCATTCAGTTATTTATAAATAAGATTTCAGTTTTTACTTGAACATCCTATTATCATCTGAGGTTTTGATCAAATATATGTTCTCTAAAACATTATTGATTTCTCTTTTCCTCTTCTGCGTGTTTTTCTTAGATGGGTATCTAATGGGGTTGTTGGATCTCCTGCTTTTGCTGCGTACGACCAAGGTTTAAGCCTCAAATTTTTCATGTTTCACACGCAGAAACGATTTATCAGCTTCGTACACTCTTTTCTTTTACAGGCTATGATGTTTTTCTGGGTAACTTTCGGGGTTTAGTTTCAAGAGATCATGTGAACAAGAACATATCCTCAAAAGAGTGAGTTATTGTTTTAAAGTTCACCTCTTACTTTATCTACATGCACTGTTTGGTTTCTTTATGATAGCGGAGTTTCGTATATATATTTGCAAGTTGTACAAATGTTCATTGGTATTGAACAAACTGCAGGTTCTGGCGATACTCCATTAACGAGCACGGTACTGAGGATATCCCAGCGATGATAGAAAAAATTCATGAAATAAAAACTACAGAACTCAAGCTCTGCCAGCCCAATATCGATGAAGAAATCAACCAGGAGGAGCCTTTTAAGCTCTGTGCCATCTGTCATAGTCTAGGCGGTGCTGCAATTCTGATGTATGTTATTACTCAAAAAATCAAGGAGAAGCCACACAGACTCTCGCGACTAATCCTACTTTCACCTGCTGGGTTTCATGAGGACTCAAACTTAGGTTTCACATTAGTTGAATACATATTCCTTTTCATTAGTCCAGTTTTGGCTTGCGTCATTCCTGCCTTCTACATACCGACAAGATTCTTCAGGATGCTTCTGAACAAGTTAGCTCGTGACTTTCACAACTATCCTGCTCTTGGTGGACTGGTCCAAACTCTAATGAGTTATGTAGTTGGTGGAGACAGCTCGAATTGGGTCGGAGTCTTAGGATTGCCTCACTACAACATGAATGACATGCCAGCTGTCTCCTTCCGTGTGGCGAAACATCTTGCTCAGATCAAACACACCGGTAAATTCAGGATGTATGATTATGGAAGCAGATCAGCTAACATGGAGGTTTATGGCTCTCCTGAACCGCTTGATCTAGGGGAGTCTTACAAGTTCATCGATGTGCCTGTGGATTTAGTAGCGGGAAGGAATGACAAGGTGATTCGGTCTTCCATGGTGAAGAAACACTACAAGGTGATGAGAGATGCAGAGGTTGATGTGTCGTTTAATGAGTTTGAGTATGCTCACCTTGATTTCACATTCTCTCACCGCGAAGAGCTTTTGAGATATGTGATGTCGCGGCTTCTGCTTGTGGAACCGACACCAGTTCAACAGAGGCAAACCAGCCCGAAAGGTATGAAGTTGAAGAAGAAGAAAAAGGAAGTACAGTAGAAGCTAGAACCAATCTATGGCCAATGGTCAATGCCTCATAGAGTTTGGTGCATGTCGTTGTATTGTGTTGTTGTGTGTGAGTTTCATGTGTGTTCTATGTCAATCTTATATTGATTGACTATGATAGTGTACATATAATGTAAAGATTGGTCTCATGATGAAATGATCCTGTTGTGAGAGATGCTTTTTTCAGCAGTATGATATATAATAATGTTTGTCATGAAGATGCTATGAATCCAGTGAATTACTCCATTCCATTGGAAAACTCTGAAGTGGTTGGGTGGCTACGAGGAATTTGGCATAGAACTTTGTGCGTCACACATTTCATTCAGTTGTCGTAATATGAATCATAGTTACATGTTTTTCTGATGAAAGAACGATACACATTTCATTCACTGCTGTATCCACGAAGTAGGAAAATTACAGCAGTGATCAGTGAATTCGGTGTTGCGTGATTCTCATGTTTCGTGAGACATGTAAAGAGGAAAAAAACGAGTAGACAATTAGGGTAGATGAAGAAATTTTCATTTTTGGAATAAGTCAAAAAGAATGAATGAGAAACAGAAGAATCCTCATGGAAGCCCTAGTGAAGAAGAGGGTTCATTGGAGATCTGATGGATCTTGAAGAAGGGATGCTCTTTGCGGATTTAAAAGCAGAAGTTGCTGCATGTCCCTTGGAAGCACACTGAACACTGCTTGTAGATCCTTCTTCAGTTTCTGAAACGTTCCTTCCAAATCGGCACCTCCTCCTCCTGATTCCCGAGACTGCAAAAGAATTGTTTTTGATATGTCATAATAGCTCGAGGTCTGCTGAAGAGAGAACTAGTTATAATATGCAGAGCAATACATAGCAACCCTAGATGAAATCTACATCTCTCCAGCATGTTTGCACAAAAAAGAAAGATAATGTTTACATGTGAGTTTCCAAATAAGATACAGCATTCAGACCTAAATCAAAGAATCTTGCACATAAGTAACATGAACATAAAATTTAAGAGTCAAAAGGTAAAGTAAACATACCTTGACTTCCTCATTAATGTGTTTCTCAATGGCATTGAAGGAATCCACAGCTTCCAATTCATTCATCTGAGACGTAATCTGTCTCATATCAGTTTTCATTCTAGCTAGCCTCCATAATCTACGTTGTTCTTGCTCGGCAACAGCACGCCGTCTTTGGAACCAAGGCATAAAGTTTGGCCCTTGTAGAAACCGCCTGAAAGAATATGAACTGTTTAGCAAGGGAACTACGTACTGCTAGACCAGAATGAGACAATAAATACAAGGACTATATTATTACCTATACAACTCGGGCCAGTTGGATTTCATGCGTTTAGACAAAAACTTCCCTACACCTCTCCCAGATAAATTTGAAAGGAATTCATCTGCACCGAATGATGGGAGCGAAGGAGGGGTAACATACGGGGAAGTTCCATCGGAAGGAGCATTGACCTGGAAATATGGACCAAAAGGTGCCAGGAAATTTGTAGTTAATTCCAAGAAATGGCGTCGCAGAATCTCATTATTAACAACTGACATTGACTCCTCAACCCTCGGTGACATCCCAGCATCAATAAGTCTATTCAAAATAGAAGTGTCTGGCTTGGTTATTGCAGAGTAGGTGGTCCAAACAGCTTCCTTGTGCTCTGTCATCAGACACAGAGGTCCATCGCGTCTAAGTTTTACTGCATTTAGCAGATTTGTAGGAGAGAATCTTCCTAATGAAAGCTGTTGGACGCCTAATCCTTCAGTTTTAACAGATAGTTTACCAGCCGACCTACTTGTAAAGGCTACACGGTTTGAGTTTGGAGCAGGGGTTCCAACTGAGACAACATGAGGGATATTGCGAAGAGCTTTAAGGAAAAAGAGATTGGTGACACCCAAAACCATTGGCGGGAAAGTGTCTCCTTCTCGGAGTGAGTTTAGTCGAGCAAATCCTGGATCATGTATAGTGAAATATGGTCTAAAGTCGACGCTACAAAATAGTGGGGCAACCATACTCACAAGACAAGCAACTGCCTCAGAACATTGCGGAGGTGTTGGTGCTATGATAAGGATGGGCTCGCCTATAAGTAACAATTCCCATAATGTCCATAGCTGCAACAATAGCCCCCGGTAAATACCAAAAAGATCTGCATCATGGAAAAGACCTTGAGGAACAGACTGATTTGTAGGCAGCAAAGGAGCCATGGAAGATGAAGATTCCTCATACAAAACGCCATTTTCCAAGGGAAGGCTATGAGCAGGCGGCAAGTTCACCTTAAGCATTGCATTACCAATTGGGAGCTCCATTAGCTTACCGGGTACAGGAGCAGGCCACATAGAGACATAACCAGCAATATGTTGAATAGCCTTATTTCCAACATCAAAATACAAAGGGCCAATGATCTGCAGCAAAGGCCTAAAAACACTAGAGTAAGGCGTATGCGATAATATCACCACAGACTTCTGTTCACCTCCCCTTTTCAACCTTTCATCATGCCTCTGCCTATTAAACACATAACCATACAAGTACTTATCACTACCATCTCTCTCCTCAGTGTTCTTCTTCGGTCTACGAAACCGGAAAAAGAAAATGCAGTCATGTATGCTTGCGCGGTTATGATGCTGTGAGACAGAATCAGGAAAGGAATTGAATGAAACCTCAATTTCTTCTTCTAGTGAGAGACAACCAGGTGGATAACACTCTTCTAAAAGCTGCCCTTGCTCAAGATCAAACCTCATAATGCAAAATGCATGAATCCATCGTTTCAAAGACTCAGGATCAGGCTTTAAACTAAGCTCAGGCTTCACAGAGAAAGATGGAGACCGACTCATTTCAAATGTAACCAAGATTCTCTCCTACCCATCAAAAACCTTTGCTAGTTATTGAATCCTCATCTTCCCTTATACTTCCCTAACTGAGGAAATTCATCAAAGCTTGAATTTTTAGCTTCAAACTAAGCTCAGATTTGGTGGGCTTGCTTCACGAAACGCTTACGCAGCCTGAAATTAAATCCAAAATAATTTTTAAGCTCAGAAATGTTAGATCAGATCAACACCAACCCCCAATTAGCAGCTCCAATGCCTTCAAAATCGAATCACCACCACATCGAATACAACAAGAACAACAGGGCTGTTTCTGAAAGCGTGCGTTGAGATTAGGGTTTGTGAGAGGAGAAGAAGATGTCGTACATACACGTGTTAATGAATTCAAAACTCAATCAAAGTTTGGGTTTTTCGTAGCTCAATTTTGCGTTTCCGATTCGGCAAAAATGGAAAGGTAACTCCGAAATGATTGATGATGATTGATGATTCATGGAGCATTGTTTAGTTTGTTGTATTTTATTAAAATTGCATAAAGGGCGCTTCTCTGTTGGCCTTACCGTTTAGGCCCATTAATAATAATATGTAATTTTTAAATATTTTAAGTTTACCGAGGCAAATATGCATTTTAATATTTAAACTTTAATAGATAGTGCTGAATAATAAGTTTTGAGTTTGGATAGTTTATATGTTACATGAATCGGAACAAACCAAATACGACGTTGCTTATTTCCAAACGACGAAGGCCGTAATCTAAAATAAATTGGTACCACGGACCAACAAAAATATTCTTTAAAATAATAAGTAAACACGAGTATTCACCACAATCCGACGATCCAGTGTAATTATATAGAAATCACATGCTTAAAATTGTCCATTTTTTTGGCTGTCTAAATACACAATTTAGTTAGGGAAAAAATGTCAAAACAAAACTCAAACTTATTTTTATTTAGACGTTTAATAACCAATTATTTTTGGTTAGAATAAAAATACATGATATATTAAATTAATATTAAATAAAACCTTGTCTTTTAAAAATTGGTTAAATTAAACATACGAATTAACAGACGTTAACTTGGGTAAGGGAATCGCTAAAACGGGGTAAGCTTCAATCACACGTTTTTAAATAGATAAAGAGAAGTCCAAAGAAATAACACAATTCTTTAGAGAAAAAAAACAGTTCTTAAAACTAAAAGGCAAAAAGAAAAGCTCAAATTAGTTTAAATTCCAATATATATCCAACATAGAGTCCAAACTATAATGGGTTTTGAGATTAATCTCAAAGTCCTATTAAAAATTTGACAAAGAAGGAGTTGATCCTTGATGATTAAAAGAGTAGGTAGGGTTTCAAGCCGCCGTCCAGCTTTCAAATTGGGGATTTTTTTTTTCTTTTCAAAAAAATGGAACAAGCACCCACCGCCGGATTTACAAACACCACCACCGAGTTTACAACCGGTGGTAATTTTCGCCAATCTGGAGTCCTGCAGAATACAGAAAAACAGGGATGGTGGTAGCAAACTCTATGAGGTTGAGTATCTTATACCCAGTCTCGAGGATTTTCTTCGTGAGCACAACTTTTACGGCCCAATGGACCTGGTGTTAGCGGTTGCTGATAAGAATAGTTCGGATTCCATACAAAATCAAGTTAGGATCTAAACTTAGATTAGTATTATTTTTAATATTATTAAAAGTTAGAGACACATTTGAGGATGTGGAATGGGCATGCTCTTATGTGTTCAACCTCCATACACCGATCTCTATTGTTCCCTTTGGGACTGTGAGATGAGAAAGTAACATCTCTTCAAAATTGTTGTGTAGCAAATTTTCGTCAATAAATATTTTATAAATTGCATAAAAGGCACTCCACTCATTTTTTCAAATATTAAAAAACTTTTTTTTTAAATTTTTTTTAATTTGAATCATTCGATTATTATTTAACCTTTTTTTTAATCTTTTGATCGATAATTCTTATATTACATCCCAACTAAAAACTACATTTGAGAATAATTAATGGATAAAGAGGAATGCTTAGTTTTTTTTTTCCAAAATCTTTATAAGTTATTCTTATTTAGTGTACATTTGATGATTTGTATGAAAGATATGTCATGGTTATCAACTTTGTTTTTCATAAATGTATCCTACAAAAATCTGATTTGCGCTAAAATTGTGCAATATCCTATTAATCAATTAACAAATCCAATTTTTTTGAATCCAGTATAATTCATGAAAAGACTGTGAGGCAGAAGAGACGACATTTAGATTGAAATTTTTAATTTTGGTGTTGAAAAAATTCAATTAAAGATTCGAAGATTTTATTTGGCCGACAATCCCTTATATATTAAAAGAGAAGCATTCTCTTGAAAAAGCTGATGTGTCTCTGCCAGAGAACTCGAGACACATTTAGCAAAAAAACCATTAAATTTTCTACTTAAGTACATTAACATGTCATTATATTAAAAAAACAATTAAATGAATAATAATTAGATATGTCATCAATTTTCACACAATTTTAAATATCACATATTAAAACTAATTAAATAATTACATACTATTTTAAGTCAAAATTTCACTAAAATTTACTTACAAATATACAAGTCAAAGTTATATTATTTTTAAGAAATCAATATAAAATATTGATTTCTTAAAATCAATATAAGTAAATTATTCTAAAAAGGCTATAAAAATATCTAAAGTTAATAAAAATAAAGAACATATAACTTATTAACAAAATAATATAAATTTTTTTTATTTTTATGTTAGTATTATTACCATAATAATTTAAATAACAAGTTTTCAATAGTTATTATAATTGATTATAAAAAGAAATATATTACTCCTGAATTATCTCCAACTTATTAAAGGAAACTTAATTCCCAATAAATACAGATTTATAGATATTCATAAATAAATATAAAAATGACAATAAATTAGAGGATATCATGATGTGTAATAATTTATATATATCTAAGTATGTAAACTAATTAATCTCAACATTTAGTGTGATTATTCATTAAAAAATAGAAATATTGATAACAGAATAGGAATATACTTTTTAATTGTACATTAATCTATGTGCTATAAAAAAGGAATGTGACAATAACCTTATCATTATAAATAAACTTAGTACTGAAAAAATCATAATATATTTAAAATGAGTGATTATTAAATTATGAAAAATTGTTATAGTTATTCGATTAACCATCAATATAAAAATTTGATTTTTAATGCACACAAAGTATATATTTCCATAAATTGTAACATTTTATAAATTTTTTTTAACACGTTCACATAATTCACGGGTGAAATGTATTCTTACACGAATACGTTGATTTTGAAATTTCATTAATTTTTTTATAATGATTTTTTGGTAATAATCTGTTATTTATAGAAAATATTAACAAACCGACTAACTCAAAATATTTAAATAGTCTAATCACAAATATTAAATCAATAAATTAGATTATCTTCAAAAAAAAAATAGTTTAGAATCCGATTGTTACTAACATATAATAAAATTAATTAATTAAACTACTGAGTAATTTAGTATATGTTGTTATGGTTACATAAGAAACATGCAAAATTGTTATGATTACAAAATAAAATATAAGAGATATGAATTTGATTTTTAAACCACACAAAAGACATGTTGCAGTAAATAGTAACATTTTATCAATATTTGTTTTTACACATTTAAAGATTTTACGGGCGAAACATATATTTTTACACAAAAAACGCAGCTTTAAACAAATAAATGAAAAACTTTAGTTACATTTGACACAAACAAATATTAGTTTTCGAATAATAATTTTACTTATAATAATTTTCTTTAAATCGATTTATCCTGCACATAGTGCGGGTTGTTACCTAGTATATGATAAATCACCACATTCTTTAATTTCATAAAATCAGATTATAGACGCTAGTTTGATTTTATGAGAAAATATAGCTAGTATTCTATGTCTATGAAAAAAGACACTTTGTTTTTCTTATTGACCGCAGACACTTTGTTTCAACAAAAAAAAAAAACGTTAAAAGATACTCCCTCCGTTTCAAAATATAAGATTTTTTAGAGAATTTTTTTGTTTCATAATATAGGATGTTTTCAACTTTCTATGCAACTTTTAGATTAGTTTAGTATTTTATATTATGTAGTATTGTTTCTGATTGGTTGAACTTGTTAAAAGTAAAGACTTCTTAATATGCGTGTTTTAGTTAAAACATCCTATATTTTGAAACGGAGGGAGTATTTAATATTTCCAAAATTTGCATTTAAAAATCATTTTTTAAAGATTTTGACGTTCTAAATTGGAAAAGAAAGATGATACTCTTACTTGTATTTGTTTAAGAGGTTTTTAAAATAAAAAATACTAAGGTTCACTCCTCCTTGTATTTACCTCTTCTCCTCTCAACCAAATCAGAATCTTATATCTAATATTCATTTAAAGGTAAATTAAAATTAAATTAAAAAGCAAACAAATTAAGAAAACAAATTTTGTATACCTTTAATTAAGAAAAGTTAAATATTGGGTTGGTTTAGATTTACAATTAGAACGAAATTTTATGTTGGTTTGGGTTTACACATGAGGCGATTAGGGTTTAGATTTTATAATTAAAAAGAAATTATATGTCGGTTTGAGTTTACAAATGATGTGGTTAGAATTTAGATTTTACAATTAGAACGAAATTATGTCGGTTTGGTTTAAAAATGGTGGTTAGAGTTTAAAGTTTACAATTAGAACGAGATTTTATGTCGATTTAGGTTTACAAATGATGTGGTTAAGATTTAGATTTTACTATTAGAACAAAATTATATATCGGTTTGGTTTATAAAAAAGTGGTTTAAGTTTTTTATTTTACAGTATAAAATTTTTGTGATCTGTTGACCCATAGTATCGTCCTTTAAAAATTGAGAAGTGTGATTTTTGCACAACGATGGCAAGTTTAACAGTAAGTACAAAGAATGTCAAAGATTTAAAACAACTGTGATATATAGTCATCTATATTATTGAAGGGAACGGAGCAAAGAACAAAGTCATGACTTTCTCAAGAATTTATACACCAGCAACTAAAAAAAGAAACAACAAAACCCAAAGAAATAAAACACAAGATTGTCCACAGAGACTTGCTATCTCTATCTCCAGACTCCAGTGTCCTTATTTGCTTCGTTTCTTATAGGCTTGTTTGTTGATCTCAGGGGCAGCAGCCGGTTGTTCTTGTAGAGGATCTTCAGGTAAAACGGTGTGAAAAAACTTTTTCGATGAACCAACTTGGTTGCAGATTAACTTGAGCATTTTTTTGCCTCTCATCCATTTCAACAATAGCTTCATGTGCGTTTTGCTGTTCAGTCCACTTACCCCAGCTTCCTATTGCAACACAATCACCAAACACTGAGTTTATCACTATGATCACCAACATTTCAATTAACTCATGTTGTTAGCAACTTACACAGCTGAGTCAAACCACACTAACTTATATGCTAACATAAAAACAAACAAACAGTGAACAAGTATATGAACTTAAACCACTGACCTAAAGAGCTTATACTCCAGAACATTGATATAAGTATAACCCCAGCTTCCTGTTGTTATTGTAACATATAATCACCAAGTATTGAGTTTATTATATCACTATGATCAAAACATTTCAATACGTAAAGTTCTTAAAACCCCTTAGCAAAGACGAGTCAAATCACAATGCACAAGCAAATAAACTTATACCATTGATCCAATCTAAAGAGTTTATAGTCCCGAAGCAACAGAGAATCAAACATTAGTAGGAGAAACGAAAGATCGAAGATCAAGATCACGGCGACTAATTACCATTTCAGATCAATTTGATGGTGGGGGGTTTAGGAAGATTCAGAAGAATATAATAAATACAGAGACGAGGGAATTAAACCTGAGCGCGGAGCCAAGTGTTGGGAACGGAAAGAGGACCATGTCGCTTGAAGAGATCGTAGAGTGAATTGGAAATGGCGTAAGCTTCTTGGATCGGAACCTTAGGGTTTATCTTCCGGACGTTTACAGCTCGTTCTCTCGACATGTTTCTTACCAACAATGAGTTATATCTCATCTCATTATCGAAAATAGCCGACGCTCTGCAGAGCTTCCTCAGTCCTCCTCCTCCACCGCCGGCGAACCACATCTTTTCTTCTTCTTCCTCGCCGTCACTCTCACTCTCTCGCTCTCTCTCTTCTTCTATTTCGGTTGGCCGGAGTTAAGTTAGGTCTCTCCCGTCGCCTTCGATTTGTCCCAAAACAAGTCTATTGGGCCAGATTCGGCCCATTTGGAGACAAAAATAATCTGTTTATAACCCGCCAATAATTATCTCAAAAAGGCCGAAATCAGTTAATTTACCCAGATTACAACTGGTTTGTTCAGTGAAAGTTATTCTTAAGAGAGAAAAAGATATCACCAGATCCAGAGATTGAAATACATGATAACAAGAAGTCAAGAACACATGTATTGTACAAAACAAAACAATATCTCCCTGAAGTATGTCAGAGGTATTAATTAATAATTACAAAAAAGCCTAAACATGAGGCATACCGCATACGATATATACTAGACTTGCTCTGTTTGACCTGTACTCAATGCTGATTCACACAAATAAAAAGACAGCGCAATGTAGAGATGGGTGATAAAAAAAAAGGAGTGTGAATCATCATATCCTCTCTACACATACTTATATATACACTTAAAATCTTTGATATCGAAGAGGGTCAAGTTAGATGTTAAACATCATATACGGGGAGCCGCTCTTCGATGGTTATACGGCAGAAGGGACATTTTTTACACTTGTCTGAGCAGTTCCTGCAACAAACACGGCAGTAAAAACATAAGCAGACATCATCAGAGAGCTCTACAAAAATGTCGCAATTGCACTTGGAATATTAGTACGATTCATGACACTTGCTATAAAAAGCTTAAACTATAAATTCAGTTATTTCCTGTGAAATAGGCATAAAAATCGAATAGTATAGGGTACCTGCAGAGAACACGGTGTCTACATGGAAGCAGTACCACACTGATTTCTCTTTCAAAACAAACCCTACACAGCACTTTCTCCTGGAACAGAGGGAGCACCGAAATATGAAAATTTAGTCCAACGAATACACACATCGAAATAGAAACAATTGTGAAAGCTAAACCCCTTTAGAGTGAGAAGTGTAATTATCAGAAGCAGAGGGAGAGAGCATTACATTTTGCAGTCTCTCATATTCCTGCTGACTGAATTTTGTGATTTCTGTTTGTTCCCCAAGTGCTGCTTGAAGTCTCCACACCTGACATGGAATTAAATAAAAGTGAAGGTATTGAGACCAGAGGACGAAAGACTTAATAAAAATATGAACTAGCCACAATCTTTGCTAGTAAGAGAAAAAGTGAAAATACCTCCTCAGCAAGCTCTTTCTTTGGCATTTTCTTGACTATTTCAGGCGGATGGCCACAGAAGGTATTGTAACTGCACCACATATTTTCATGAAATCTTCAGCAAGTCAGATATAACCATTTACGTTGGACCACATAGAAGCTAAATTGTACTAACTACTAACCCAGAGTCCTGATCAAAGTATAGTCGAGCTTGCTCCTCCCGGCTTCCTTCATCAATTGACCACCAACCTAGTAGCCTAAGCAAGTACGTAGAGGATCACATGTTAGGCATCAACTTGATGTTTGTTACTAATTCAGTGACAGCATAAAATTTCTTATTGGTAGCCTCCATAACTTTTGTGCATTGAAAACAGACAAAGGAAGTAGCTAAACATATTTCTCACCTGGATCCATGGTGCAAGAAACCTAAGCAATCGTGGGCTCTGGATGAAAATCTAAAATATAATCCTGAATCATCTTCGTCGTCGCGCAGCAATACAACAGCCTTCTCTATTAATTTAGAAGCAGCAAATAGAACACTAACGCCTTGCAACAGAAAAAGTGGGGAAAACAGGACAGGGACAGGTATATACGTAGCAGCTTCAGGAGTCCCCTGAAAGTTCAAACCACAAGCTTTTTAGAAATGTCCAAACACAAGAATTGTAGGATCGACAGAAATGTTGTGTACCTCTAGATGCATGCAAAGTACCACTTGAAATACAATGAGGGGAATTTTTATTATATGACCACCAATGTCTTGAAGGCCACATGTTGAATCTTGGTGCCTATCGTCTTCTGGAAAAACCCCAAGGCCACTGTTCCAGTCAAGATATCGAATAGTAGTAGAAGATGACCCGGTTTCTCTGTCACTTGAGCTTCTATGAATTACTGGGTTAGACCATTTTGTACAAACAAGAAAAGCAAAGCACTCCGCAATTCTGCAGACAAAAACGTGCACATTGATTGCAATCATGATCAATTCCACCAATAGCATTAAGAAATTTATATATGTAACCAAAAAAGGCAAAGACAGTGCATACCCAAAATTTATGAATAAATCCCACCAGCCAAGAGCAGCTACGTCACCTGATTTGAAAAAAACAATAAGGAATTAAGGGACATCTTTTATATAAGATAGGTGAATATGGCAATATCCGCATCGTTAGTGAGACAGCTGAAGAATATGATTATATAAAATATGTCAGTGGCTATGCATAAGTATTTGAAGGAACAAATAAAAGTATATGGTGTTCAAGCCCTAAATGTTAAAACTTGACTTGTTCCACCAGTTAAGAAATTCAATTTTCTGTGCATCCGAATTCATACAAACAGTTAAAATGACTCATCCTGCAGGATTTAAAGGTTTTCATTCCTGGGGACATTGTCTAATTTAAATGGTCACTAAACAGAAAAAACCCATGTTAGGTAGATACTTGAAAGTTTAGCCAAAAATTACAGAACCTATCACAATGGCAGAGATTAGTACCAGACAGCTTTAGGAGGGTAAAGACTGTAGCAGCCAGAAAGAACACCATGGAAATTGCAACCCAGAAATGCTGCAAACAACAAAAAGAAGCATCTGAAAAGTTTATTTGAAGTAGCTTATTCCCACCAACAAAGATCAGAAATTTCTTCCAGCCTAACTGTGTAAGCTAAAATTACAGAAATTGACCAAAAGGAGAAGTGCTCTCAATCCATGACTTATCAGAGTCCAAAGTCTTGTTATTAGGAAAAAGAGAATGGTAACATTTGTATATGACTGATAACTCACACATAGAAACTAAATGCAACTTAAGCAAGTAAAGACAGAAGTGATAACGTCTTAAGCTGCTCAACCAATTACTTTTAACAACAGCTTAATGGAAAAAATGTAGTATGACTTACAGGAAGAGCTTCCCATATTGCTTCATCATTCACGCTCTCTTCATCTCCAGGCATCAGTGCCCGACACATTCTGAAAGAAAAAACGTGTGGTATATTAAGAACTTCATATAGACATAGCAGATTTAATAATTCCAATAATTTTTCCAACTAAGGAAACAGTAAAGTTCAAATCATTGGTACTAGCTTCATATGCCAGATAATAATATCCCACAAACCTCAGTAGCTTCACTTCTCAACCGAAGGACGTATTACAAATGCAATCACAAATCATGTATAATGTATAACAAAGCTGCATTAGCCTTGAATTCTAATCATTGTTACACAACCCATAACCTCTATCTTACAATATTATCCGAAAATTGAAACAAAATCGCTCATGTGAACCAATTTGTTTTGTGTTCACAAAAAGAAAGAACAAATGGTTTTGAGAAGCAATTGAAATAGAAACCGGTGTTACATATCCTATTACAATACCTGGCATTGTCCACAAGTATTATTACTTCAAACGCCAATAAAGGGAGGAATACAATCTTCAAGCTCACAGCTGGCAGCGAACGAGCTGCATCTCAAATAGAATTAACATAAAATACAGTAAACAGGGAGGAACTGAAAGTAGGTATCAGACATCAAGAAAACACTACAGAAGCTTATAAAGTTCTTTGTGACGCTATTCAATCTAATCATCAATTTAAACACCAAAACTCCAAGAAGCTTTCAGGGTCATATCGTCAACATTTGCTTCACCACTTGAGTATAGCATGAACCATTTTTCCTTGTCAAGATACTAAACTACAAAAGTCTTTAAATACCATATAAGATGCGGTTATTTACCATATGCAGTCTCGAGATATACACAGAGGAGCAATTCGAAAGCTATAAGCAACGGTGTTGCTACAATAGCATGACATGGAGCCCACTGTACACCAAAAAGGAAACAAATCATTACAAGCCAAGATATCACAAAGTGTCATCTCAAAATTAAACCTAACATCAGTTATTCTAAGCTAAGCATATACTGGAAATCATAACACTGCCTTTGAATAATATTGTGGTTATAGAAGTAAGGGACATACATGACGGTTACGAGGAGCGATTGGAGCAGGAAGCGAGAATCTTCCTCGTGCAACAACAGCATGGAAAGCCCACAGAGGTAGACACACAACCCTGCATCCCCAAAATCACCAGAACAGATACGGTTTGTTGTTATGTATTACCCGATTGCATACATGAATGACACCGACACCAACACCAGAAAATGGATAACACACGAAAAATAAACCCCAAAAAGCTATAGACTCAAAGAAAGCTGAAAGAATCTGAAATCCTAAAAAGGAATTCCCAACGACTCAGTTTAGATGACATCATTTCCGTCTGCAGTCCTTGCACAAAACCGTAAACTCTATATGTTTCTTCATTTAAAACATAGTACTACATGGTACATGAACACGTGACACGAAGAGAAGCTTCCCTGTCTCATAGTACCAGATAAAGGATGTACTTTTTAAATTACACGAGTCTCCAAAAGGGGAATATTCCTATTTAACTGAGAAAGGAATGGATACTAGCGATCAAGAACTTGTTAGACTTGTAAATCAAATTTTCAATTATCTGACTAACACATGCGAGCAAAACCTCGGAGTTTACAGTACAGAGTAGGTAAAAAAAAAAAAAAAACAGAAAAGCCCAACTTGTCTTCGAGTTTTCTACAAAACCCTAAGCTCTAAATCCAAATCCTCAAATCTTAATTTTATACGACGCGATAACGAATAGGCAGAATTTTTCGATTCCAAACAATTGAGTCTTTCAGAGCGTCCCAGATAAGGAGACGGAAGGGAGAAAATAAAAAATAAAAAATAGAGGAGCTAAAAACTAACCACCAGGAGTAAGTAAGGGTGTGGTCGAGCTTGAGGACCAAAGCGAGCGTGAAAGACAAGAGAAAGATGTGAGCCACCAAGGCTTGTACGGACTTGAACACTCTCCCACAGTTCATCGTTCTTGTCTTTGGCTCTCTTTACGGAATTAGGATTTCTCGCTGCTTTGCCTCCATTCTCTCTCTCTATTTCTCTTTTGACTAGAGGAGACGATTTAGTTGGAGAAGACGCCAAGTTGATCAATGAATACAGCAAAATATGTTTTTCGATTCCACAGTGCTTCTCCTTCGCTTTTCCCCTCTTTCCTTAATTTCTCTCTTATTTTATTTTTGTTCCTTTTTTTTTTTTTTTTTGTCTAAACTCTCTAATCCCACAGCCCCACTTATTAAATAAAAAGCTGCAGGTTATTAATTATCAGATCGGTCCATTAGTATTAATTGTGCACTGTTTCAATTCTAACGTTAGTTCGTGAAACTGACGTGGAGCGCGCTTCAACTCAAAGCTAGGAGAGAGGCTTAAAGCGCATTGGACAAATCACATCATCACAGCTTGCATTGCAACAACAACAAGCTTTTTGAATACAAAGTCACACTCATCGATTCTATGCATTTTTTTTAATCAGATATTTTAACAAGCCATAGCGACAAAATCAGTAGCAGTTTTAAAACACCAAAACGACTGCCTCAGACCTTACGAGTTGTTGAACGCTTTGCTTTTCAGCTTGATTCGGAACTTAGGAATCGGACGATCTGATGGCTCAGCTGATGGCTCAGCTGATGGCTCAGCCTCTGTTTCAACCTTTACCAATTCGGCACCATTGCTTGGCTCTTCTACTTTTTTAGCCTCCGCGACGACACTCTCTATCTGCTTCTCCCTAGCTGGATCCGAAGTGCTGCTCACAAGCTTTGCCATTTCTTTTTCCTTCCGTTTCTTCTCCTTCTTTAACCGTTTCTTTTCTTGGTAAACCGGGTCTTCTCTTTTCCTCTTCTTCTCTTTCTTTTCCTTGTCTTTCTTCTTATCCCTTTCTTTACTAACAGATAGTGTTTGAAGGCTCGCGTATTTCTGCTGCGCCTCGTTTTCCATACTATGATCTACTGGTATGAAGCTAGGCGCTGCGATCTGGATGTTATTATCTGCTTTCTGGCTTGCCGAAGTTTTCCCAGACTCAGCAGTGCATTGCAACTCTTTCCCAAATGTATCGCCTTCGCTTACAAATTTTACACTGCCGATACTTGCGGTCATGCGAGATCCAACATCGTGACACGAATTTACTTCCTCCACGTGATTCTGATTGCTTATGCTCACAGCATCCGTTGAGATTCTCTGTGGAGCGTCCACTGAAGCTGAACTAGTTTGTCCCCTGTCTATATCATGGCGTACCACAATCCCTTGAGATCTTTCTATGGATCGTGCTGATCCCTCGGCTCTGCTGGTCGCACCAGATGGTCTGACTTTGATCCGTATAACAGACTTCTTGACCTCGTGACTAACAGACACAGACGCCACATCAGGTTCTTTTTGACGTTCCATTATCGGAGGGTTTGGGTTTACGTCCCTATTAGCTAATTCTTCTCTGGGGGCTTCGCCATCCAGTGGAATCTCATTAACAATGGGATTTTCAAGTAAAGGTTGGTTTTGACTTTCCATGTGAGGTTCAAGATGCTGAGCCTCATACGCAGCGACAGGTTCTGGAAACCTCAGTTCAGAAACAATAGGCATGAACATTTCCTGTGATCTCGCTGGAACGCCAAAAGGAACAACATCCAGCGATTTTCCTTTGGCATCTCCAAGCGCCAAAAGTGAAGGCCCCCCTGCTTCTGCTTCCGGGACCGAGAATACATTCTTCGGCTCAATGCAAGCCTCCACATCAACAAGCTGCAAAGGTTTCTCTTTGGGCACTCCAAACAACGTTGGGGGTCTGAAAATGAGATAACGGTAAGTATATTCTGTTCAGAATGTCAAAAACTACGGTGAAAGCAGAAGAAGACCAATATGTAATTCTCTTTAGGTTCAAAAATGAAGACACTTGAATTTCAAACAAAATTCACGAAAGGGAATAAAGTAATGTCCACAAACACGATGCATCAGCTACAAAACCTTCATAGCTTAAGAAAAATAGTAAATTATGTACTATGACTCAAGACTTACTTTTGTGCTACCCACAGGAAACCATAACGAATAAAAAAACAAATGCACGGCATGAGAAGAGTACTTGTGAAAATTATCTGGCAGACAATGAATGTAAAAGCCACAGACCTTCCAGCGAGGATTTGGAAAATGCAGAATAAGTAGTGGCGAAGAAATTCATTGTTGAATACTACATGGCTCTTGAACAGATGCAGCAAATCAAGAAGACTAACAGTGTCGACGCAATCGTCGGAGTCATATCCAACTGCTATTTGACATAACCGCATCGTATGTACACACAATTTAACTTGCCCTGTAATCAAGAGCCAAATATATAAAAAGAAATAAATGAACTCTACCAGAAACAGAAAGCTGCTATGTCCCAGCAAGAGAATGTAACCAACCTCTCAAAGATGATTCTTCTACCACATATTTTTTAAACAACAATAGAGCAGAACTTATCCCTTTGGATTGGTACTCGATGTCAAGAAGTGCCCTACTTGCTTCTACACGAACTTGCAATATTGTATCCGAGTTTCGGAATGGTTCGATAAGTTTACAGATGTGTTCCTGAAGTCAATTAATTGCAACCTTCTGATGCTATCAGCGTTATAAGGAGAAATTGGAGAAAAATATGGAAAGAACTTACGAAACTGATGGAATCAGAAAGCTTGAGAGCAGTCTGTGCCAACGTTCTGATGCAGCTAATTGTCAAGATGCCATTGTAGCTCGGCATCAACCTAGTACATTTATCTCCAACAAGCTTTCAGTAACAAGTTCTGTCAAAACATATAAAATCATAAACATCAAACACGAGGTTACCTGTCAAACTGCAAGAGTCTGTCAATGCGCTTCAGAAGAGGGGCTAAAAACGTTAAAGTCTGCCAGGGAAACAAAGAAACATAAAGTGTTCAGCAATTCACATCTTTGCATATGAACTGAATAGGAATAAAACAGAGCTCCACTTTTTTTCTGTCACCACCTTCATCCTCCAAGACCAAATATTTTCATTTTTTTCATAAAAGCATGAGATGTCGATAAAGATATTTACAGCTAATATAATAGATGAGCTAAGTACTAAATCTTGTCTTGTCAAGTACGATTTTTTTTTTATTGATAAAATTTTGAAGGGGTTTTTCTACCCATCATAACGTCAGCAGGAAAAGACCAAAATAAAAATTAGCTAATAAATCGTAGAGTAGCCTTAACATGATAACAATCACAGACCTGTTGACAGAATTCGAGATCACCAACTGACTGAACAAGCACAGCAAGCCAGAATACATCAGAATACGGATTCCCACTGTTGTCATTGTACTATAAAAATAAAGGAGAAACGGCGAAATCAATAAAGATGATAATATGGACTGAAAACAAGCATAAACCTAATGTTTCATAGATTATAAGAAGGCTATATCAGTAAGCTACGAAAGTTTCACAAAATTTACCGTCATTAGTACATGATAAAATACTATGAAGATGTATACCTTTAGAAGCTGTAATATAAATTCAACAGCTTCTCGAGGGCTTTTCCCCTCAGCTCCCCTAACTCTTGCAATGGCATGTGGAATGGCCTAAGACAAAGCAAATAACAATGAATTTAGATAAAACAGTCAGGAATGTCGCATGCTACTACTACTGCAACAAGATTGATAGATATAACACAGGAGATCCAATCCAAATGTTCCTACGGAGACGTTCTATAACAGAGTTCAAAGTTCAAGAGAAAAAATAGATTCAACCTAACAATAACCAAAAAAGCCACGAGTGAAACAGAAGAGCTAACTGTTACAAACCATAGTATCAGAGGAATAACCATGGAAACCCCCGGAGGTAAGCAGGCTAGGAAGAGAAACATAAATCACACCCTCTCTGCAGAAGGAAATTTTCCTAAAAAACTGAACACGAAAGAAGCTTTGGGATATTTGCGAACTTATGCTCATTATTTTCATTGGCTCAACATTCATTTGTTTTCTATTCCACCATGACATAGTACTTAGTTGCCTAATTTTTTTCAGGAGAACCCCAATTTATATACTAAGCAGAGCAGTAACAGTTTTCTATCATATCGAAATGACATGTCATAGCATCTCCAGCTAACAGCTGAGATCAATTCGTGACACTATATCAAGCTCATACCCTACCTTAAATCATTACCTCAAGCACAAAATATTCTGGGAAATCACGGAAGTCATTCGGCCTGAAAGGAGAACATCAGTTTTATGAGAAATCTCCCACTGGTTACCAAAGAGATGTACAAATATTAAAAGGCACCAATCTCACTTGGGGAGTCCAATCTCTGCATCAAATCTTCTACTTTTATAAAACTTTATTAGATGTTGCAAACCCGCCCAGTCAGTCTCCTGTTAGAAATAGAAATGAGCTTAACTCAACATTTGCAGTAAGACTTATTTCAAAGGACACAAAAAGCAGTGCATGAGACCTTTAAAAAGGTGAAGTTCACAAAAATAAGTTGAAAGATGGCATAGCATGCAGTTTAAACCAATAGACATACAACATATGAAATCTGTTAAACATGCCAGGAATAAATGGGATTAAGATGAATGGAAGATTGATGATAGGAATATGGAGATCAGAAAAAACAAATTCCTCCCCTCATTCTTTCTGCAATTTAGTAGATGGAAGTTTTCCAATTATTTTTTTTTCAGTTTTTCCCACCTGAACTAAAGGAAATCTGTTCCCACAAATTTTATTTAAATGATAAAATTTCACGTGAATCATTAATTCACCGTGTTCCGTTCCTCTAAAAACATAAAAAAGTGCACATTAAAGTTCCTGATCTTATACTTTTAAAGCAGTGCCTTTTGCAATCTCTAGTTAAAATTTTGATAATTATACGTCTTGTCACTTTGGAACTTGAACAATTTTAATCATACCTCTGATGCTGTTTTAGCCATTGCAAACGCTGCGCCAATGCGTATTCTCCAGAAAACCTATATGTCACAATAATATCTTGGAGAAAAGAACTTACATCTACAAACTGGTATTTGAAAGAAGTACACTAGAGACGGACAAAACCTTGGAGTCAGTGAGAATACTATTGAGCGCATTCACAATGGAAAATGAGTGTTGTTTTAAAGCTTCAAGTGACGCAATTGCCTGTGCCTGAGCAACAACATCTCCATCCTTCTCTAGTTGATTCACCTGGTCAAAAGTCACAGAAAACACACAAGTGTGAGAAAGGATTAATTAAACCTAAAGCGTAGTCAACAAACCAGTGATGGATCTTCAGATGGCTACAATTAACAGGACAACACAAGCACACACGCACACACACAATACAGAACGACCACTTTTACGTAACATAGCTCATGAGCTTCTTGTCATGAACCATGCAGAAAGCCAAAGTAAAAGTCGACTGTTATGTACACAATATATTTTCAAGAAGTGTCAAAGCAAATCTCTTACCCACATTTGTAGGGGCTGATGAAGTTGAATCTCAGCAATATATTCCATCTCAGGGTCAGCTTTAATCCAAGTCAAAGGAGATTCAATGCTACAGAGAAACATTCAATCTATCAGTTCTTTTTCTTGTGGTCGTTGCAAGAAAACTAAACAGACCAGGAATGCCAGAAATAGCGTATCACAGCAACCCACCTTGCTTTATTTTCTAACGGTACTATAGCATCAGCATTGTCTTCAGCCCCATCAGGTTTTCCTCCCTTCTTTGGTTTTTGATAGCGTTTAGCAGCAAGTTTAGAATGACATGGTAATTCCAGTAGCTGCCATCTATCTCCAGCCATAGGCAACTTTGGATGATCGGACATTCCATCGATCTCGTAAACCCTTATACTCATAATACCCGGCCAGCCAACATCCACATCTCGGTTTTCTGAATCAGAAGTAGCCCCAATAACTGATAACCTTGCATCGAGCGAAGCTGTGCATTCGCGCAGAGCAGCCATTTCAACAATGTTTTTCCTTTTGTTGTAAGACAACCCAATCCTGGTATTATTAAACACCAGTAGAGAACATCGAGAAAAGATTTAACGACGATCCAGGTATCTATTGAGTTCAGTTCAGAAGAAAGTAACTCATAATACAAAAAAAAAATACCTTAGCATAGGACAACCGCAAGATGCAACCCATCGCTGAAAAAATTCTTTAAGAAATGGACGCTCAAGATTTCCAATCTTATTAGCAAATTGCCGGAACTGCATCTCAAAAGCGAAATTTGAGAAACACACATATGTATTAGAAACTGAATTCGAAAATTCAAGCTGAAAGATAATCAGTTGATCAAGAAGACAAATATACAAAAATCGAGGGAGTTGTTTTGTATTTGTATACAATTCGATTATGAGTTGTTGAACCAAGTTACGGATGACTGGCCGTATCACATTATGGTTGAGGGTACATTTATGACATAATTGTTAAGTATATCAAGTCACAACTGAGAGACAAATCCATTTTGATAAAACGTATGCTCCCAGAGCAAGGAAAGTATTCAGTCAAGAAAAGCTCCCAAAGAAGAAATCATCGTATAGTCATGTTACCTCCTTCGTGCTAAGGGACCGTATAGGATTAGATGGATCTTTGGCTCGAGATATAATTTTCTGCAAAATCTGTAAAACATCGAAAAGAAATTTGTTAATCACGTGTGTAAGAAAACTAACAAAGTGATTCCCTGAAAAATGATGACAACATGTCATACTTTACGAAACGAGTCTGAGCCCATTTGCTTCTCCAACATCTGAAGGACTGCTCCCTTCAGAAATAAGTAAGAAAACAATTGTTATTAGTAACAAAACGCATGTAAATATATCTCAGAAATTCATACACGGCCACAAAAATTTGAGAGCACGGAATGATAAATATGAATAGAAAATTATGCTTACTGATTTCCATGATCGTATCTTCCCATGCATCCCAATAGAATGAGTTCCAAATAGGTCCTTGCAAGAAGGAGATGCGCTCAAGCACATTGCACCACTATCATCAGCTTTACATACAGCACAGTTTGCCTGCACTTGCACCAAAAAGATTCAGAAAAATCAAGATACGAGGTTCATGACTTTGTTCAGAAATGGTTACAGGGGCGTCCAGGGAAGATTAACTCGACTTGTTGTAGTTTTAGCTTGTATATGTGAAAAAAAAAACACAAGTAGTGAGTATAAACCTTGTATCTCCGGTATCGTGCTTCATTATTTCCCAAAAACTGCTTGATAAACATATCCGTCAAGAAACCAGCAAGACCGTCGAGGAGCCAATCTGTTATAGCAACATGGACAATCATGAATCACAAGATACACGCTTTCAAATGAAGCTGATATAAAACATTGTACGCAAAGCGAAGTGTAAAAAATGTCACGCGCCCACCATCATTTGGTGACTCGGGAGTAATATAAACTCCAAACCACTGTTTTGCTAACGCAGAAGCAAGTTTAATACGCGTATCTATTGTCTGCAAAGAAAATTGAAGGTCTATCAAATTTATGCATAAAGGAAATAATAAAACACCAACAAGGAAAGAAAAATTCTTGTAAACATACGTGAAACCTTCTACACCAAAAGCCATATTCCAATGAAGGGATGAAATGCAAGAAATAGATGAACTCAGCTAGTAACATACATAAGAGGCAATGCATAATTATATTTAACTTGCTCAGATACGTTCGTTGTAGTTTTTCAAATATGCATCATACAATTTCTGGTCGGGTGTGCCTTCCATTATAATATTGACATATACACAAGATTTACATGCATGCGTCTGATAAACGTATCATCTAACCACAGGCCAATTTACCAGGCAACATTACCTGATCAATAACCCTCTCATCATATAGCATGTGGGAGCTAAAGATACTGAAAGAAGCTCCCAAAGTCGACGAGGAAACAACCATTTCAGGAGGTAAAAAGACTTGCTTGTAGAATCCAAATGGAAAGTTCGCGCTTAAATAATCCTCATAGTAGCTGTATAAGTTGATTTTCCAGTAGACAGCAAATTATACTTAGATTCAGTTTGATTACAAGGAATTGTAAGAATACAAATTTACTGACCTATAAGCTTCATGGAAAAATTCCATTGTATTACGAAGTCTCGAGATATCATACGGCAAACACAAGTTAGATATGAGAAAGTTGTTTTGATCTGGAAGGAGTTCCAATGGTCCCGCAACTAAAGACACCCACCGTGGAGCGATAGGAATAGCTAATTCGTATACATAAGTTTTTCGGCTAGTATCTTCTTTGCACATAACCTGAAGTGTGAATTTTTTAAAAAACCAACCCCCCTAAACCTTCTTGTAAAGGTACTGATAAGATTGAATGAAGGAAAATCTAAACATATTCCACATACTGTTAGCCTTCCAGATAGTTGTGCCTACAATATAACAGAGGAGAAATATTCTGTTTGATCCAGATTCATTTATAACTATACTAAGCACAATATTCTGATAATCTAAGGACTGGATATAGCTTCTTTCCTATCCAAGCTGAAACTAAATTTGACACAGATTCTATAACTATAAGTCATGAGAACCACAGCATTTTTGTAAGTTTTTCCACTCAAATTTGCACGTAAAATACTAGATCGAACAAAATGGTACTTCCTCCAATCCATTCACGTATAAAAGATATACAGCTTACCTGGTAAAGTAATTTTCCAACACTGACAGCCACAAAGTTGTGTGGAACAGTGAATTCCAGATCGAAACTGCATCCACCACAAAGTGATAAATGAAAATGGTTAAACAGGTTGAGATTCCCACTCTTGATCTCAAGAGACAAGAAACATGAAAACAGAATTAGTTCTTAAAAAAATGAATACCTGCAACGATGGTACTCATCATCTATACAAGGAAACCAACAGCGGGCTCGTCTCATTTGGTTATCGGTATGTACAATGTTCTCATCAAAATGAATTCCTGACTCTATTTTCTCTACCCAGTAGTTAATCCGAATCAGTTTAACATTCTGCGTCATATGAGGATATATAAGTAGTTAAACAAAGGGCAGTTCTCAGTTGTAACCCATAGCAGAAGATATGAGTATCAGGAATAACAAAAAAGTATCGATAGCTACCACTAGTATTGATTGCATTAGTTTTTTTAAAGTTCAGCTACCAACATGGTAAATTCTTATTTAGCATCGAACAAGTCCGATAATAGATAACTTGATATGTGTTATCTTTGGTCCACAAAAGCAGTAAAGGAAAACGAAGAGTAAGCATAGCTAAGGTGAATACTAGAAGTCTAAAACCCTAAAGCCATGTTGCTTTTAGTATACACCATAGTTAAAATCGTCAAAACAACCACGGTTTCCGATATGTAGTTCAACCACTTAAAGGCAGTTCGTGTAATTTGAAGTCCCATTACATCTCATTAATACATGTAGGGAAATCAGGAAAATTACCTGTTTTGCCTCCCCGGAGGATTGGGAACCATTTTCTAAAGTAACATTATCTAGCTGTTCAGATAAATCCTTAGAGGGCTTGCAACAGTTAATCAGTAAATTTGCTGTGTCTTCTCTCTTAAGAACCCCGACATATTCCATAGCCGCAGCATCAGCTGCTGACGCAGGGTCAGAGACCGAGTTCCAGTTACTCTCAGTTTCAGAGTTTTGATGATGCGGATAGTACTCAAACACAGTGGGTTCCCCATCTACCAAAACACTCTCAATTCCCAAATTCTCCGCGTGTAGTCCCACGATACCAATATCTGGCACACTTACTTCTAACTCTGTATGACTATAGAAAAAGAAAAAAAAATCCCATGAAAATGCAGCAAAGAATGATAAAACCAAAGGACCATACAAGTAAAACCCTAAATCATCAAGAGCAGAGGATTTCACCAAGAATTGAGAATTTCAAAGACTAATGTCGGTGTAAAATTCAACTTCTGCTCATAATTAGGGTTTCTTCATCGCGAATTGAATTAAGCAGCCAGAAATCACAATCACGCATTCGTTTCGCAGATGAACAAATCGAAAGTAAAAGAGAAGGAAACGTACCCGTAGATTTGGCGTTTTTTAAAGTCGATAGAAAGAAAGAGCTTCTGGTGAAGAACTTTAGCTCCAGTGTTCTCCGAGGTCGTCTTCGCGCCAGGAGCTTCCTCGTTCTTCGGCTTCTTAGCCTTCGCCATGTTTCCTTTTTACCCCTGAGACGTTTTGCCCGGAGAGCCACCTTCTTTATACAGCCTTCGATCGATGGGTTTGGTTCCTCTAAATTACAGAAAACTCCTCTATGTTTTAAACATTAACAAATATTCCCCTACTCTATTGTAAAATGTCTAATCTTACCATGTATGTGCATCTCATGGGCTTTTGTTAAAACGTTTCCAAATTTAGCCCATTAATTTGGAAGTCCTCTCACAACACAACACAAGTAGCGGCGGTCCTAGCGGAAACAACCAGATTTGGGAGAAATGGTAGCAGATTGGTCTAACTCAAACGCTTCCGTAGCATCTGCACATCTTGGCGGCGCTCCAGTGTGGACAACAACAACAACCCTTTCCCGAGCCGCCGCCCTGTCATCCACTTCGATCCCATCGCCCCTAGCGAAACCCTACTACACGACGAGGTCTACCGATGCGATCCCGGTGCGTTCCTCTCACACATCGCCTTCTTCCGAGTCACTCTTTCCTCCTCCCCGAGCAAGGGCTGGATCATCAAATCCGATGTGGACATCATCAACTCCGGGAGAATCCGTGTCCTTGACCCTCTCTCGCGTCTTCCGTTGCGCTGTTATTCCGAGAGCCTCGATCTTTTGGAGTTCACTGTCTCCGAGATTCGAGAAGCCTATGTGGTTGTTCACAAAGCCAAGGCAAGATTAGCGGATCCTGGATTCCTAAGAAGTGTTCTTGTCAAAGTCAAGGAAGTAGAAGATCAATATCGTCATGGAGTTCTTGGTATCGGTTGGGATGGATATATCAACTACTGGAATGGAAATGTCTTGAGGAGACTTGAACAAATGGGTGATCACTTCTCCGACATTATAGTTCGCAAAGGGGTAACTTATGTTTTGGATTCACAAGGCATTGTTTGGTGTATTAGTTCCGATCTTCAAATCTCTAGGTACCTAAGCACTTCTGTCGATGAAACTATCACTAACGGCTATAGGGGAGACATGAGATTTGTGGAAGGTTGTAAAGAGCTTTATGTTGTCGAGCGCCTCCCCAAAAAGAGTCCCCGAAAGAGAGAAGCTGAGCGCGCATTTGACTATTCCATGACGGTCGGTTTCAAGGTTTACAAGATGGATGAGGAGTTATCAAAATGGGATACAAGTTAAGACCTTGGGAGACAAGGCCTTTATGTTGGCTCCCGATACTTGTTTCTCGGTTTTGGCTCATGAGTTTCACGGATGCCTTCAAAACTCTATTTACTTCACCGAAAATTTATGGCCTAAGGTGTTCAAGCTAGGCAATGATAGTTAAGGGTGTCAAAATGGGTAAAAACCTATGGATTTACCTGTTTGTCTATTATTTTAACGGGTATGGGTTAAGTTTTTATACCCATATAAATAAATGGTTTTGATGGGAGTAAACGTCTCAAAAGTTCCTAAAAAAATTTGACAAATCTCCTATCTCCCTCTCTATTCTTCATACCCTCACTTTATTTAATAAGAGATGGTGAGACGATTTTAGTCTTCTAATTTCATTGATTTAGATTAAATTTTTAAATAAAAAAACAAATTCAACTCTCGTTTTTGACTTGAGAAACCCACCTGGTTACTCACGTCTCAATTCAGCCGCCGGCGATTCTTCTGTCGTCGGAGCTCCTACTGCCGTCGTTTTTCACCAACTCGAGTTGAATCAAGTCGTTCTTCAAAATGTAGGTGTGTTACTTCTCATTAGAGTAGCTTTTGGTTGAATTTGTTTTTGATTTGTAAATTTAGAAATTCAATTGGATTTAGATCGAAGAAAGCTTAGCACATTGGGTGTTTTACAAAGGTTTATTGGTCGATTGAGCTATCTATTAGATAAGAAAGGGATTTGGCTTTCGATTTCAGTGAATTAAGGAGATTAGAACTCGTTTACCATTCGATTCGATTTTGATAGGAGAGAGAGAATGTGGTGAAACTGGTAATACTGGTATATTTAGTAAAACTAGTAAAACTAATAGTAGTACTAATTATGATTTTTTTGTATTGGTTGGTTTGGCAGGATACAATATGCGAGAACGTCAGCCTACATTTTAAATTTGAAGGACGCATGTATAGTATAATGTTCAAGAGGAATATAACATTGTTGATGTTAAAAGCAAGGATACAAAGGAAGCTTGGGTTTGTTGAAAGTAACGTTCAGTTGCAGCTGAGCTACAAGCCACTACTGGTAGAAACATTGGAGCATTGTGAGCTTAATGATGATGAGGATGTTAATGTTTATCTAGACTCCGTTAATTATGAGAAGCGAAGATGTATGTTGTTTGTGAATGTCATCCCTTCTGACCCTCAGCCTGAGCAAGTTCCCATAGTGTCCATAGTGCCCACAGTGCCCACAATGCCCACAGTGGACCAAAGTTCTGTCGGTATGAACTTTGAATACCAACATGCGAAGGATGGTGAAATTGGACCTAACGCCATTGTTGTCTACGTAGGCAAAGAAAAGGCTGTAGAGGGTGATTCTAATAAAGAGGGTGAAGCTGAATTACGTGATGAAGGTGATGAATATACTGAGCCACGCCCTGTTGTAGAACCGTGTAAGTATATTGAACCATGGGATGACGGTTTGGATCTGACTAAACTTCAAGAATTTCCAAACAAGAAGGCATTGCAAGATGTGGTGGATAGAGCTTCATTCGCTAACTGTTTTAGTTTTGAAATAGTAAAGTCGGACAAGGTGCGTTATGTGGTCAAATGTCCTAAAGAAGGATGTAACTGGGGTTTACGAGGTGGTAGGATTCGAGATACATATATTTTCGCGATTAGAAGGCACATCAAGATGCATACATGCTCTCGGGCTAGTTAAAGTTCAAGCAACAGTAAGAGACAAGGCACTCCACAATTAGTTGCTTCTCTTTTACATGGTGATTATCCAGGGCAAATGGAAACTCCACCTCCGAAAATTATCATGGATCTTGTCAAGACAAAATTAGGTGTTAATATATCATATTCCACGGCGTTGAGAGGGAAAAATCAAGTTGTTACTGATTTGAAAGGTAGCCCAGAAGAAAGCTACAAGATGCTGCGATGTTATCTGCACATGTTAGAGAAGGTTAATCATGNAAAAATCAAGCTGTTACTGATTTGAAAGGTAGCCCAGAAGAAAGCTACAAGATGCTGCGATGTTATCTGCACATGTTAGAGAAGGTTAATCATGGTACAAGATCATATGTGCATTGCAATGAGAATAATAAATTCATGTACTTGTTCATAGCTTTGGGAGCTAGCATTGAAGGATTTAAAGTCATGAGAAAAGTTATAACTATAGATGCAACTTTTCTAAAGAACGGATATAAGGGTGTTCTTGTTTTTGCGTTGGTTCAAGATCCTAACTGTCACCATTATCCCTTGGCGTTTGGTGTTCTTGATGGTGAGAATGATGCAAGTTGGAATTGGTTTTTGGAGATGTTGAAAACCGTTGTTGGGGATTCTTCTGAAATAGTATTTATGACTGACAGAAATACAAGTCTCATTACAGCCATAGCTAATGTGTATCCTCTAGCTCATCATGGTTTTTGTATATGGCATTTATCCCAAAATGTGAAAGGTTATGCTCGTAACGTCAACAAAGACGTTGTTGCATGGAGATTCATGGAGTGTAGTAGGTTTTACACAGTGGCTGAGTTCAACATTGCTTACGCTTCTTTTACGACAAGATATCCTTCTGCTGCCAAGTATCTTGAAGAATCTACCCAGAAAGAAAGATGGGCAAGATGTGTTTTTCCAGGAGATAGATACAACCTAGACACAAGCAACTGTGTTGACTCGTTGAACAGCGTATTTAAATATGCAAGGAGGTACTTCTTGATACCCATGCTTGATGCAATACTTAAAAAAATTCTCTGAATGTTTTAATGAACATCGGAAAGATGTTGTGTCTGGATCAGTCGCAAATAAATTGGTGCCTTTAGTGGAGAACTACTTACATGATTTATGGGCAACTGCTGAGAAACTAAAGGCGATAGAGCTAAATGGTTTCGAACTTGAATACAATGTCATTGACAGTGACGAAAAGCCTTATTTGGTGAAGTTGCGATTGAGAAGTTGCAGTTGCAGGTTTTTCGATATACAAAAGTATCCTTGTGTGCATGCATTGGAGTCTTTCATTACATTCCAAAAATATGGAGGTAAGGATATCGAGTTACATGAGTTGTGTTCTAAGTATTATTGGACGGAGTTGTGGGAAATTGCATATTGCAAGACAATTTATTTAGTACCTGATAAGTCTTAATGGGATGTCCTAGATGAAGTCCAAGATATGCAGATCATGCCTCCGAATCGGAAAATAAAAAGGGGAAGAAAGAAAACAAAAAGGTATGCATCTGCTGGAGAAAAACGACCAAA